>NC_050179.1:30444874-30534831 GCF_008315115.2 Sander lucioperca | reverse complement strand
CACTTCCCTACAGCACAAGCTCTCCACCGCAGTTTCCATGGACGGCACCACCCACCACACAAGCATCTGCCAAACACAGCGACACAGATTGCTAACAATTGGTAGTTTTGACTATAATGTTTTTCAAAGGTTGGTCGGGCAACACTAGCAAGTTGTAGGCATTTTAAGTTATTTTCTGACAATTTATATACGAATAAAATCGATTGATCAACAGAATAATTATTATGATTATAATTATGAAATAGGTGCAGCCCTAATTTTTTTTCACAGGGAAATGGCAGTGAAATCAAAAATGTCTGACACCCTTAAAGCAGATATGAACCCAGAAAGTCATATGTCTTACATTGGATGCAACATTTCACATACTCCATTTCCTGGCAAGAAAGCCTCAGATGACAAAAACACAGCACATATGTGTGACAGCAAAAGCCCTGAAGCAAAGTATGCCGATATAACAGCACATGATGATGCAATTGTGACTGGTAGCTTGACTGTTACACTAATTCAGTCAAGCTGACAGATCTGGCTTTGGCTCGGCTCACTGGATCAACACTTCTTTTTATTTCTTTGACAGGGACAGTGCACAGCTTGTTAGTGATGCTTCATTCCCACACTGTTCCAAACTAATAACCGTAGGGCGTCTGGGTAGCTCACCTTGTAGAGCATGCACCCATATCTAGAGGTGTACTCCTCAAAGCTGCGGGTTCGACTCAGACCCTTTGCTGCATGTCATTCCCTCTTTCTCCCCGGTCATGTCTTCAGCTGTCCTATACAAATAAAGGCCTAAATGCCCAAAAGATAATAATAAAAAAAAAGAAGTAATTACCGTACTGTTTTTATACAGTGATTACCCTGTAAATCTCTAAACAGATATCTGCATATTAATGCAAAATCTCTAGGCAATATTACAAGATTTTGGTATTAGAACTATCCTGGTTTCTGTTTGTAGTCAAAGTAGTACCATGTTATCAGTCTTCACGATTGAGCAGGGTTTGATTGCTTGCAGGTTAACAGTCCACGTGGAGAGCAAAAGAGACCCATTGGCCAAAAAGCAATCTTGGTATTTAATTCAATAAACTTTTTTGTAGTGTCAAATCATAACCAAGTTATCTCGGGACACTTTACAGATAGAGTAGGTCTAGACCACACTATAATTTACAGAGACCCAACCATGCAAGTGGTTTTATCTGTCAAGGTTTTTGAGATACTAACCTCTGAGATTTCTGCATTCATCCCAATACAATGACCTTTCATTTGTGGTGCTCACAGCATGGCAAAGAGTACATATAAATCACTTGAATAAATGTGTCTTAGCTTTCTCTAATGTTGTAAATAGAGCATAGTAAAACACATTGTTACAAACAAAACCCTTTAGTTTTCTGTACATTTCCTCACAGACACTCACTGCATCAGTGCAGGAAGTCGCATCACGTCAATGGATAGCTAGCTGCGTTAGATATTTGTAAATTGCATTACATCGGAAATGGAATTGGTCAGAGACTGACAATGGCATACTTTTGGTACATTGGATTCCAATTTGGGATTATTAAATTGGATTGGCACCGGGCTTGACATTCTTGACTTCTGCAGCACACAAACAGGAAAGCTGCAGGCATTGGTTGCAAACAGACAGTAGAACAAAAACAATGAGTTGTATTCTCACTTTATTTAATAACCTAGACCCCCACCACCAAGGGCTATTAAATAAAAAACGGAAATCTCAAAATCGTACAAAAATCAGCTGCTCAGCAAAATGAGGCGAAACAGAAAATGTTGCGGTTTTGTCGTTCACAGCTGTACCTACTTTCTGGGGCAGACAGTTGATTGAATATTTCATACATGTTTAACACTGACATGATTCTGTTGTTTAAAAAGTGAAAAACATCTATGACATGTTTTACAAGTGACAGTACACAAATTGAAAATGAATAGTCAAAATAATGCACCATGAATTTAAAGCATACTGTAAGTGGTAAACAAAATAGATCTACAGCATTCGCAGTGCATATAAACATAATAAATAACACTGGATACATATATGTACATAGAATATCAGGGCTGAACAGGGTCAATGCATAGCAAGGCTCCTTAATACCACCACAGTGCTGCTAACGCACGTACCTACGTAACCTCTATCTTGTAATTCCACTATAAGGAATTGGACTGAGCAGAGTATCATTGTACTGAAACAAATTATTGCACTGTGAAGAAAACAAAATGAATACAATGGGAGCTGTGAAGACACTAACATCAGCTTGCAAGGAAGAATAGTACATTTGCTTTGTAATGAACGTGATGAACTGACCTGCCTCACAGCTACAATCACAAGTCTGCTCATGTGAAGTTCATGACTTTCAGGGCCGTTAATCAATTGTGCTGATTTTTTCAATCAGTTATTGGGCTCCTATTCCTTCAAGTGGTCTCAATCAGAGCAGAGGATTGTTTAATTATCGGACGCTGGGTTTTAAAATGGTCTTGAGAAAACAAGAGTGGGAAGTTTTGAGCATTTCTAAATTATTTTCAAGTATTAATTTGTGTACTCTCCCCCATCAGTCTTAAATGATGGTAGTTACTACACAGAGATAGGAGTATTTTTGACTCAGAATGATCACATGTAAATGAAAGTGAATACAAAGGCTACTACAAAAACTTGAAAATGTGGAACATCGCAATGTTAGTGCCAGTAAGCCCAAACAGCATCATCGCTGTGGAGCAGGATGAATGTAGAGATCGTTTTCTGCAAATGTGCTGTGAAAATTCCCCCTGTGAAGGGGAAGGAACTAGAAAATAAAGAACACATGATGAAGCCTGGCGTTGGGGATGAGCGTGCGTCATTGTTGACCGTCACATAAAATGGGTGTTGCCTTGGTCAAAGCGATGTGTATGGGGTAGTTTACTAAGAAAAGCGGGGACAACATTCATCTGTGGCCGTTGTGTCTAAAGGATGGGAGGGAGACAGGCTTGGATATGCGAGGGGGTAATGTGACAAAGAGAGTGAGATAATAGTCTTCAGATGGGATCACAATGAAATTGCGGTGAAGGCAGCTGTGAGCACAGAGGCTGATGTAGTAGTGGCAGGAAGTGCCTAGTGAGATCAATAAAGATTATAGCACGCAACAGAACATAAGCCTGGTGTTGATCTAGTGTGGGGGGCTATTTTTGCTCTCTGTGCGATTAGGGTTATTTTGAGGTGCCAACTCTTCAGATATCATCCTGTTGAGTGGAAATGTGGAGAACACGTCACTTCCTTTAATTGTCCACGATACAATCATTGTTTTAAAAAACAATAACACACAAGAGTGAGTCACTTCTTAGTGGGGGAAAAAAAATCCAGTGATAAACAATGACTACACATAGAAAAACAAAACTAGTATTTAGAACTACTGCAGATCTTTGATATGTGATGAAGATGAAGCACACACATTGGCATCTACATCTGCCATGAGCTTTAAATAGATTATCCCAACTTGGCTTTGTGCTTATTGTGACATCAGTTTCACGTGCGGATCAACATTTCCCTTCTTTACATGATTAGTTTAATTCAACAGGGTCATGCTGAGCAGCCTGAAAACAAATGAATAAATCAAAGGAATAAAATGACAACTGATTAAGAGTACACATTTCTAAGGGGGGAAATGCAGTCTTATCCTTGAGCATTAAAGAGCTCTATAAAAGAAGTCCTGCTATAAATTACGACAATGTCAATCACCACTTAATATGCGCTCAATCTCCTCTAGTCTCTTCAAGGCAGCTGCCCTTTTTTTCTCTATATCTTTAATCTCTTTAGTGGACTTGCCCTTAGTCCGCTTGTCAGACTGGCTGCTGTCCAAAGACTCTGATTGCTCTATGCCAACACCACCTCTTTCTGTAGGGGATTTCCGCACATTCTTCTCCTTCCCAGCCCCCTTTAAAACAGCATCAGCACCCCTCCCTTCCTCCTCAACCTCAGCAACATCCTCTGCCCCCCCCTTAACTCTCTTCTGCTTTTCCTCCTTAGCCGATATGGTGGCCCCCCCTGCTGAAGTAAGTGGTTGCCCTGCTGCGCTCATGGCAGCCATTTTACTTCGTACAATACTTAAGTGACGCCGCACATACTCCTCGTTTGGCGCCAGGGCCAGCGTTTCCTCCAGGCATCGCTCGGCACGCGGCAGGTCGCGCTCCTCAAAGTAGACCACGCATAAGTTGTGCTTGCCTTGCACATTGGTGGGGTCCATGCGCAAAATGCGTTCAAAGCAGGCTTTAGCACCACTCGTGTCCTTCTTGTGATTCATGAGGATGTCACCCTTCAGGATTAGGCCCTTGATGTGCTCTGGGTGGTGACGCAGCAGCTCGTCCAACGCAGGCAGTGCATCCATCTCACGTTTGGACTGAGAGTAAAGCAATGCCAGGTTAAACAGGGCACTGCGGAAGCCTGCTTGCAAACTGATGGCTTTACGCATCCAACGCTCAGCTGCAGCATTTTCATTGGCATCCATGGCCAGCATGCCGAGGTTGAAGTAGCCGTTGGCATCATCAGGCTCCTCCTCCACGTAGATCAGGAAACGACGGTTGGCCTCAGGCCAGAACTTTGGCTCACCTGCAATGGAAAGCAGACATAATATAAGGTATCATTTATTTTTTTTATAATCCACTACATACATAGTCTTGCCTTACAGATATTTAAAGCCCGGGTTAGGGTTAATGTTTTGAATCAACGTTACAATCATGGTCAGAGTTTGGGCCAAACCATTCTCTGAGGATGCATCACCACCATGTTAAAAAAACAGATCATAGAGAATGGGGGAATTAAAAAAGTGGAGCTTGTTGGGTGCCTGGGTGACCTAGTGGTAGAGCGCCCATCTATAGATAGATGCTCAGTCCATTACGCAGTGGCTGCGGGTTCGATTCCGACCTGCGGCACTTTCCTGCATGTCATTCCCTATCTTCCTCCCCTTTCAAAGCTGTCACAAATAAACGCCTAAAATGCCAAAAAAAAAAAAAAAAAACTTACCCGAGGCAATTGGTGCAATTCAGGAAAGTAAACACATACAGTAGCGGATGTAAAAAGGTGAGGAATGAGAAGAAAATAACGTGGCATTCTTGGAGCTCTGCCCACTTGTCAGAACACCTGGCCACCTGCTGCAGAAAATCTAAAAATAGATGAATTAGGTGACAAACACAACCCAGCTCTCCAAACATGTCTTCAAATAATTAAGAGAGCTTGTACTGACTGTTAAGACCTTGACACACTAACCCGACGGCCAACCGCCGGCAGAAAAGGCAGTCGGACTGATCAGTCGGCTCCCCGAGGTCCAAGAAGTGCCTCAGAACACACCGAAGCGACGCCGACTTGAGCGTGTAATACGTCTCCATAACAGCAGACGGCACTAATCTGTATTGTCGCCCAAAAAATGAAAACCAGCAGCTGATTGGACGAACGTGTCATGTGGGTCTCCAGATTTTTCAACCGGGCATAATGGCGGCTCGTTCAGAATACGATCTCATATTTTACGAAGCTAGTTCACCGAAACCTGTTTCTGAAAACATTTTAAGCGAGAAATAGGCCATGCAGTTGCTGAATCTGTCTTCATTTCCGATTGACAAAGGTCAGTTTAAAAGATTTTCGTCAGATTTTGAGAGGCTTAGTCACGCTCATTCCGCTCGTCATTTCCGGGTTAGCACTCCACCAATCACATTGGTCATGGAGTCCGACTGCCCGCCGTCTGACGCAACAAGTCAGGTCGGCCAAAATGAAGGCCGACGGCTCCTCGGACAGACGACGGCACGGAACACACCGAACAGACTCGAGTCGCTGACCTCGTCAGACTGTCCGATGGCATATTATCAGGTTGGTGTGTCACTACCTTTAGGGTAGGGGAGGTACGGTTCATGAAAAAACATCTGAACCGCTCGGTTCGCTTGTCTCAGTTCGGAGTGTGTGTGCGTCGCACGGTTCGTCAGTACACCGTTTACGTGCACTAACCACTTACTGCTGTAGTGCCCATTTTCGACACCTATGTTAAAACACTTACTGGAAACGACGAGGGGGATGAGCGTGACGAACGCAACACATGGCAGCTGATTGGACGAACGCGTCACGTGGTTCTTGCTGCTCCCGAATTTCAAAACAGACTCTAATGGCGTCTCGTTCTGAATACGATCTGACAACATTTTAAGTGAGAAATAGGCCATACAGTTGCTGAATCTGTCTGTTATTTTGAGCGACAAAGGTCAGTTTAAAGATTTTCATCAGATTTTGAGAGGCGCCGAGCCGACCGCTCCTCGGGAGTGTGGAGTGCTGCAGGTCACGTCACATGCAGAAATGTCAAGTGGGAGAGATGAGGAAGGCTGCCCGGAGTTGGAGGATGCGCTAGCGTCGTATATAGTCTGGTGTGTGGGAACATTTTGGATTTCATGTTACCTATGATGACAACGGAAATAAAACAATAGATAGAACGACGAATACGATGCATTGTGCAACATGCATTCAATATGCTAATTTTAGCTATATATCATATGCTGAAGTATATTTCTGGAGTGTTAAAGATTAAAAGAAAAATAACAATAACCGTACAGAACCGAAAACCGTGACCCTAAAACCGTGATACGAACCGAACCGTGGATTTTGTGAACCGTACCACCCCTACTTTAGGGTTACTGCAGTTTGTCACATGACTCTTTGTTGAACTCTGTTGAGATAGCCGAGTATAAACCATCGACCATACAAATGATAAAGAGCTACTGGAGAATGCAGTAAAAATGTAAAAACAATCTTATCACATGTACATGTGATGTTTTACATGTATTGTTTATCCACATTGAAAATCTCTTATTACACAGACAATGGTGTGGTTTATGTCCATACAACCTCATACACATGACAATTATGTGTTCATAAGACTGCGACTGAAGAGAATCATTTCAAGAATGTGATACACCCAATTAAAAAAATAAAATCTGCAGAATGGAGGAAGCTGGCTGTATGAGTTTGGCACACATGGAGCATGTTGCGTAATACTATTTAGCAATTTAGACATGAATGTTATAAATCCTTTTTAAGAGTAACCCATCCATCCATCCATCCATCCATCTTCGGCCGCTTATCCGGGGTCGGGACTCAGGGGCAGCAGCTCCAGCAGGGGACCCCAAACTGTTGGAAACCCCTTGATTCATGAAGTAGCAATAAAACATTTTCACCTTTGACTTTCAAAGGTTGACAGTTCAAGAGTCATGCTGAGGTGAGCACACTGGAAAAGGAAAACGTGCTCTGTCGGCAAGAATTATTTTTCCCTAAATGACTCATCTCTGTCAGTTCTGTTTGAACAACCGTACATACAATGTTTCACCCCAAGTGCTCTTCAAATATATATTCTGCAATGGATCAACCTACAGCAGGAATGTGCTGGTCGTAATGAGTGCATGATCACTGCAGCAAGATTTTCAAAAGCAAAAAAAAAAAAAAAAAAAAGGGTTGGAAAAGCTAAGGGTTCACTGCACATAAGGGCCAATTGTTAAGAACCTGGTTACACCCTAAAGCTAACATCAGGTAGTTATTCCCTTTAGTCACACCAGTTGGCGTAAAAAATGCCTTAAAGAAGTGCCTAGTGCTTTTAATTAGCAAGTCCAAACGATTCCACTGGAATCGTATTTTTTGAAATGATTCCAAGTAGGAATCGGTTCTCAATGCCCAATCCTAGGCCTGACAGACCTCACCAGGGTATCTGGACATTTTTTAACAGCAAATGTAATCATTTTTAAGACCTTTTTTAAAGTCCTCTAAAAAGGAAAATGTAAGACTTTACCACGACAAAAAAACAGGAAAAAGTTCAGCGCCACATGACACAGAATGGTGTGGCGAAGCGTAGCGCGGCATAGCTCACCAGAACCACGCTCAAGACAGGGACACGACAACTTCTATACCAAGTGCTGATTCACCTTACAACCCTGACCAGTGTTGGGTAAGTTACTTCCAAAATGTAATACATTATAGATTACTAGTTGCTGTCATTTGAGAGTAATAGTTATATTACAATATTACTGTCTTTTGAATTCTAATGCTTTACACTACTTTTGCGTTACTTTTGAGTTACTTTCACCAAAATTATAGCAAAGGTATGACTTGGCAGGTAGCTATTGTGAATTTCACCACGGGATCAACAAAGTCTCATCTTTATCCACTTTAATACATCATAATTTATTCATATTATTTTGTATTATTAATCTGAAGCAGCAAAGTAACTAAAGCTATAAAATAAATAGTGAAGTAAAACGTACAATAGCCTACTTGACTCTGAATTGTGGTGGAGTAGAAGTAGCCTAATAAGTAAGAGAACCTTAATTGAATCGAAGTAGCCTACGGTATAGTTACTTTCCACCGCTGATAAAATGTAATGATATTACGCGTAGCAAGACTAAACATTAATTCCTGACATGTTTGTTATCTGTCTGTCGCTCGGGCACATTGCTGTCGGCACTGACAGGACACAGATGTCCCTAGCCTACCGTCTCTGGTTCTGGCTCTGACCATGGGAACACTGACAGGACAGCTCGCTTCAACGCAGCATAATAACTCCTGAAAATAATGTCCATCTCGCAAATGTATCTGTCTCTGCAGTCATCTCAACCATCGAATCCAGCAACAGAAAATAACACATGCAGACTTTATTTTTCCTGTGCCGAAATGTTTCGCGGTGTTGGTGAATTCCAAAAAAAAAAAAACGCCACTAAATGTTGGGTTAAATGTGTTGTAACTCGCGTTACTGAGATTGTAACGGGTATAATATTACCGAAATTGTATTAGTAATGCGTTACTAAAAAGGAATACATTACTGTGATAACTTTTGTAATGCGTTACTCCCATCACTGACCCTGACATGGTTGGCTGTGTAGATGAGAAGATACTTATGGGCAAACTACTTGCCTGCGACGACACATACTTCTTATGCTTCTCTGCTTTCATGTGTGAATCGAGCTCTATGTAGGGCTGGGCGATATGGAGAAAATCAGATATCGCGATATTCTTGTCCCAATACCTCAATGTCGATATTGTGGCGATATTATAGGGTATTATTGGTGCTTTAAAGCGCCCATATTATGCTCATTTTCAGGTTCATAATTGTATTTTGAGGTTGTACCAGAATAGGTTTATATGGTTTAATTTTCAAAAAACACCATATTTTAGTTGTACTGCACATTGCTGCAGCTCCTCTTTTCACCCTGTGTGTTGAGCTGAGCTCTCTGTTTTAGCTACAGAGTGAGACCTCTCACTTCTGTACCATCTTTGTTGGGAGTCGCACATGCGCAGTAGCTAGGTAAGATCACATCAGCTAGCTGTTTCTCTAACTTCTGTCAGTACAAGGCAGGATTAGCCGGGAGACTTCTTCTAAACGAGGGCGCACTTCCAACTTTGCGTGGAATACTTGCAGAACAGGGACATGTAAGTAGTTCTTTTGTAGATTATGGTGAACTCGTGTGTGTTGTAGCAGTGTTTTGCCATTGAGAATGCCATGCTTGCGATTTCGCTTCAACCAAAATGCCGTGGTGGTGAACCATCAACACAACGCATTTATCAATCACCTACTCGTCAGTTACCTATGGAATGATGCAGGTTGCACCCACATAGATCGAAGTGCTGCCCCCAGATGGTGCGCTGGTGAAATTGCGGTTGAGGAAAAAAAAAAAAAAAAGGATGATGAGTCGGACTCGGTCACACATGAAATTTAAGACCTCCTTATTGTAAATTCCCGATTTTAAGACATTTTCAGACCTTAAAAATCGAACATTTTATTTAAGACTTTTTAAGGACCCGCGGGGACCCTGCTCACTCACCAGACTCCTGCATGAGAAGTGCTGAGTTGAAGAGCGCCAACTTGTGACGTGGGTTTAGCTCCAGGGCGTGGTTGAAGTTCTTTAGGGCTTCTGATGGGTCCTTCATCTCAATGTTGACGATGGCCAGGTTGTACCACAAGTCAGCGTTGGTGGGGTCAAGCTCCAAGGCTCGGAGGTAGGCGTCCCGGGCTTCTGTGAGCTTGTTCATCTTCAGAAGCAGCTCCCCTCTGAGACAAATAAAATTAGATAAATTAAAAATGTAAAAGTTTTTTTAAAATGGATCAGGAGTCAAAGCACGGCAATTATATATTTTACAGGATTGGTGATTTACAGTATAACATATTCAATATAATTCCTATTTTTTCTTTGGCAATCAAAGTCCACTTCCCCTAAATACCAGAAAGCCCAGACAAGCAGTGTAGGCAGCATTTTTGTCATTCTTGGGTGCAAGTGATAACTAGAAACAAGGATCTAGAGACACTGTAGCACTTATTACAGACCTTAATTACAAAGTAGAAAGGGATCTAGAATCTGAGATCTAAAGAGGGTATTGAATATTATATTTTGGAACCTTTTCCCTCCAATGGATAATGGGGATTGATGTGGATAAAAACAAATCCTGGTCCATTGGTGGTCGGTTGCAGATGGAGCTGTGCATGTCAGTGTACTTTCGGTTATGGTTAGAATTGGGATTTTATTCCAGAGGGACCGCTTGCTAATGAAACAATAAATAAGAAGCCTAAAAGGATGTTATGCACATTTGTTTTTTTTGTTTAATCAAACATGTTATTAAGTAGTGACTAGTAATGGAACAGTTAAACTACAATAGTTACTTGGAATTCATTTCCAAAGATTAACTTCCTCACTTATGTAGAACTGTAACAAAACAGCACCTTACACCTTACCTGATTTACGTACAAACACTACACACTGTTACTAGCTATCAATGAGTTGTCCATACAGTGGATGAGGTCAAATCAAGCAAACAAGTATATGCAATAAGTGATATTTGAGTCTGAATGGCAGTGCATGTTCACTTGAGTGAAAATGGAGATTCAGTGTGCTCGAGAAGAAAGCCAACACAACAAAAATGTGTCACTGTCCAAAAAATTACTGACAGCACTGTAGATCTGCCTAATATGTGACTCCAGAGGTCAGAATATACATATGGACAAAAACAAAAAAGCCCATTTAAGACAAACTGTTGAAAGGTTAGTTAACAAATGATTTAAAAAAAGAAAAGATAAAATGTTGTGGTACTACACAGTTAAAACAAAATGAACAACATTTAAAATTGTTGTATGTCCTGTTATGCGTTTTAAGGTTGATAAATCATGCTCAAATACTGACATCTGATGGATACAAAGTTAAGTCTTGCCTGCTGATGTAGGCTTGTTTGAAGTCTGGTCTCATGCTGATTGCTTGTCGGTAGAGCTGGTCAGCCTCCTCCAGTCTTGATTCGTTGGCTCTGATCAGATTCGCCAAGTTTATATAAACGTTGAGATGGTTAGGGGCCACACGTGTCGCATACTTCTTACCAGGAATAACCTGATGAGTGGTCAACAGAGAAGGCATTGATTGGAAAGTCATCCACAACATGTTTGATGACAATCTGTCTAGGGCTGAACGATTAATTGTTTTCAAATTGATTTGAAAGAATGCTAATCGCGAAGGCCGCGATTAATCGAATGTGCAATATTTAGTTGAATAATGAGCTGGAAAGTCCATCATATTTTTTTAATCCTCCGTGTCCTCCTTGGCTACTAGCAACTGCGTGGAGGAGGGGCGGGGGTGGAGCGCGATCACTAAAGGTTTGTGTCATGTGGCTGCACTGACAATTTTGTTGTCATTACTTAGAATTCCCCATTGGGGTGACAGAAACTACGCACTATAGCTTTAAAAGTAAAGTTGCTGTCAGCTGTCAACACGGCTCAATGCTGCGTTTTTTTTCCGAGTGAAAACGTCATCATTCACATCTCTTCCTGTGGAAATCAGAGGTGGGAAACTCGGGATAAATTTTGCTAACAGAGTTTCCCAGTTGGTGACATGTTGTTGACAACTGACGTTTGATGTAGGTAACTTTGATTCACTGAACATACACTGCTCAAAAAAATAAAGGGAACACTAAAATAACATCCTAGATCTGAATGAATGAAATAATCTTATTAAATACTTTTTTCTTTATATAGTTGAATGTAGGGCTGAACGATTAATTGCATTTGCGATAATATCGCGATATGTTAAAACGCGATTTCCTAATCGCAAAGGCTGCGATTTGGTCACATGACTCGCGAGAGCAAATCAGTCTGCACTCTGCAGAGAAAGCATCAACTAGCACGCTAACGCTACACCGTACCTTGAGCTGATTTCTGTCATTCAAACAACTCTGAGTTGTAGTTTAAAACTTTTACAGCCATTTTAATAAAATGAAGGGTTTTATTCGGGCTTGAGTCTATACATGCAGTTAATGGATACAGGCACACAGAACTCAAGGCTCGGTTGGCAACGATTAGCTCTGATTAGCGGTTAGCTCCGGTTAGCGGTTAGCTCCGTTATAAAGATATGGAGTGGAGGAGCTGCTACTGAGAGGGGTAACAATCAGACTGATAAATGACGTTCAGGGAGCTTTCACAGCAACGTGGCCGTGGTGTTTCAACAGTTTTATTAGTACAGTTAATCCCACGGCAAGAACACCAGCAACTAGCTAACGCAACGATAGCCTCTCTGAACAAGTGCACACGGCAGCACGCAACTTCACGAGGGGGAGGGGCTGGAGGCAGCTCCTCTCTGTGCACTGTAAAAAATTACAGTGTGTGTGTGTATATATATATATATATATATATATATATATATATATATATATATATATATACTATATTTTTACTTATTTAACTGTCTAGTGTGTAATTGTGTGTTCATACTATAAATTATTATATTATTCTTTGAATAATACAGAAGACAAAGAGCTTAAAAAAATAATCGAATCGCAATATTTGGGAAAATAATCGCAATTAGATTATTTTCAAAAATCGTTCAGCCCTAGTTGAATGTGCTGACAACAAACTCACACAAAAATGATCAATGAACATCAAATTTATCAACCCATGGAGGTCTGAATTTGGAGTCACACTCAAAGTTAAAGTGGAAAACCACACTACAGGATGATCCAACTTTGATGTAATGTCCTTAAAACAAGTCAAAATGAGGCTCAGTAGTGTGTGTGGCCTCCATGTGCCTGTATGACCTCCCTACAACGCCTGGGCATGCTCCTGATGAGGTGGCGGATGGTCTCCTGAGGGATCTCCTCCCAGACCTGGACTAAAGCGTCCGCCAACTCCTGGACAGTCTGTGGTGCAACGTGGCATCGGTGGATGGAGTGAGACATGATGTCCCAGATGTGCTCAATTGGATTCAGGTCTGGGGAACGGGCGGGCCAGTCCATAGCATCAATGCCTTCCTCTTGTAGAACTGCTGACACACTCCAGCCACATGAGGTCTAGCATTGTCTTGCATTAGGAGGAGGTCTGAGGATCTCATCTCGGTACCTAATGGCAGTCAGACTACCTCTGGCGAGCACATGGAGGGCTGTGCGGCCCCCCCAAAGAAATGCCACCCCACACCATTACTGACCCACCTCCAAACCGGTCATGCTGGAGGATGTTGCAGGCAGCAGAATGTTCTCCACGGCGTCTCCAGACTCTGTCACGTCTGTCACATGTGCTCAGTGTGAACCTGCTTTCATCTGTGAAGAGCACAGGGCGCCAGTGGTGAATTTGCCAATCTTGGTGTTCTCTGGCAAATGCCAAACGTCCTACACGGTGTTGGGCTGTAAGCACAACCCCCACCTGTGGACATCGGGCCCTCATACCACCCTCATGGAGTCTGTTTCTGACCGTTTGAGCAGACACATGCACATTTGTGGCCTGCTGGAGGTCATTTTGCAGGGCTCTGGCTGTGCTCCTCCTGCTCCTCCTTGCACAAAGGCAGAGGTAGCGGTCCTGCTGCTGGGTTGTTGCCCTCCTACGGCCTCCTCCACGTCTCCTGATGTACTGGCCTGTCTCCTGGTAGCGCCTCCATGCTCTGGACACTACGCTGACAGACACAGCAAACCTTCTTGCCACAGCTCACATTGATGTGCCATCCTGGATGAGCTGCACTATGAGCCACTTGTGTGGGTTGTAGACTCCGTCTCATGCTACCACTAGAGTGAAAGCACCGACAGCATTCAAAAGTGACCAAAACATCAGCCAGGAACTGAGAAGTGGTCTGTGGTCACCACCTGAAGAACCACTCCTTTATTGGGGGTGTCTTGCTAATTGCCTATAATTTCCACCTGTTGTCTATTTCATTTGCACAACAGCATGTGAAACTGATTGTCAATCAGTGTTGCTTCCTAAGTGGGCAGTTTGATTTCACAGAAGTGTGACTGACTTGGACTTACATTGTGTTGTTTAAGTGTTCCCTTTATTTTTTTGAGCTAGTGTATTTCAATGACAATAAACTGTTTATTGTGGACAAATGCCTCTGCCAAGAAACATACACAGACATAACATGTTTCAAATTATTCATAAATAGGCCCATGTATAAAAAAACACCTTATCAGTGTCCTTTCCCGTCCGTTGTCCTGCAGATAACACAAACACCTGTCCATGTGCTGTTTCTATGCTCGTATAAGAAAACAGCAGCAAATCTTTTGTTATTGTGGCCTCCATGTCTTCACACACCTGATGCTCTACAGCAACTGCAACAGTTGGTGGGAGTCATGCAACAAGTTGTTATGCCAAACGGCAATATAACAGAAGAAGAAGAACACGCATGCTGACCATGTGAACGCGTCAGAAAAACAACGTAATCACGGGGCAGAGAACTGTTAACATTTAGTCAGTTGGGTGAACCAGGAGGGAGCTGGCTCTTGGATTAAAAAATAAATAGGCAGAGTCAGCTCTTGGCATTCAATTGCAGTTTGCCCTGGCATGTTTCCAGTTGATCTGCTTCAACTTGAAAACGAGAACAAAAAAAGCATGCTTCATTTGAACACTGACAGGTGAGGCTTTCGAGAGAAAGACACACAATAATATTATGTAGTTACATCAGAAATGCTGCAAATTGTACAAGCAAGGATCCAAGAGGTGTGTGGGTGAGTGCTGAATGAATACATCTTTTTGTCTGGACTTTCGCTTAGCTCCATGCAACATGTTTCAAACATTTGTGCACACGGTATGTGACATGATGAGATACCTGTGGCATGAGGGATTTGGCAAGCAAGTAGGCCTCTTCTGCCTCTTTGGACTTGTTCAAGTTCTTGTAGGTTCTTCCAACATTCATGTGAGCACCAATGTCATCTGTAGAAACATTGCATGGAGTATAAGAAATCAACTACAGGCTGAAATATGCATTATCTCTGTATTCCTATTAAGTCAATTTATTTCTCACCTGACCCTGTTTATTTCTAAAGTATTTTTACATGTATCTCCCACGTTGCTTTGTTGTAACATTCTACAAATGCTAAACTAAGTACACATAATGAGAAAAAAAACAAACATATTGATGTACTTTCAGGCAACTTTCAGAAGAAGCAAAGAAAATCCGTCTGGGAAACAATTAAAAAAGTGAAGTGTTAAAAGGGTTCAGATAGGACAGAACTGATGATTAGCATAGCAGGAAATCCTTATCGGGTTAATGTGTTTACACCGTTAATCTTGGGGAAACACTCTTGGGTGGTGAACCCGGCAAAACTGTTGAGCTGTTCAGCAGACGACAGGCTTCCTGAAAACTCTGCTATGAAGCAAAACAGAAATGCTGGAAAAGGCATTTACGTCTTATAGCCTCCTATTTTTTTGACTTTTCCTGTCCATTTTCTTTTTGTTCAATTGTGGACCATAGGAAAACATAACATACAGAGTGAAAAAGTGACAAAGTAACGTTCCGAGTAGCAAAAGTTAATAAAAATGCATGTGTGTGTTTGAGTGTGTCTCTGTCCTTTTCCCTACAGACAATTGTGCTACTCTAACGCATAAAGTTGGCAGTTGGTTGGTCAGGTGCCACCAACAGTGTTGTTAAGTAATTGTAATTTCCCTTGTTGCATTGCACAATTTTACAGTGACTGATGCAGCAACAATGCAGGCAGTGATTACCAAACATCTATTACTGCTATAAGCTTCTCAAGAAAAGAGTGCATTTGACCTCTGAGGAAACTCACTACTGGATTGGCAAAATGTAGTGGTTATTCTTAAAGTGACTGACTGACTGAGGCCACGTCCACACGTACCAAAACGATCTTTTCTTTCCCAGTCTTCCCTGGAACGGTGTAAAAAAAGAAATGTGCGTCCAAACGGATCCATTTATAAAAGACTCAACACGCTAATTCATATTCCAGGCCTATAGGTGGCGCTGTTTCTGCTACAGAAATTCACAAAAAAATGGAGAAGAAGAGCATAGTCTTCAGTCACTCCCGATCATAACATGATAGACTATAACTTTCGCCACTGCTCATTTTATAAAGGCAGCCGCAAGAAAACGTTTCTTTGTTTACATTGTATAATGTGCTGTTGGATTGCTTTTTATTTTGCAATTCTGTCTGCCATCGAACATGATTGCAGCGCGCTAGCTAGCAGAGCTAACGTTAGCGCGCCAACGCTGCTAGCTAACATCGGCAGTCAAACAAACAAAAATGATCCAATGTCTTTTTGATAATCTACACGTTTTTCTTGCGGTAGCCTTTCTACAATAAGCCGTGCTAAAAGTTACTATAATCCGTTCAAGGAGTTGATAAGCAGACAGATTAGCTAGCTAGTTGATAAGTTGTCTACTTCCACTTTATAAACAGCTAACCATAGCAGCTAACGTTAACGTTACGTCCCTGCTGGAGCGTCAGTTACTTTAGCGATGTTTAACGTTAGCTACATAACGTTAGAGGTCGAGGGGTGTGGCGATGACATCATTGATACACACGTATGCAATTTCGCCGTCCAAACGAAGCCAAAAGGGAGCCATTTTCGAATTTCTTCACCCTGGGAGCAGGTTTCAAAAAAGTGCGTTTTCAGGCAGTGCGTTTACAGAATTTGT
Source organism: Sander lucioperca (assembly GCF_008315115.2). NCBI lineage: Eukaryota > Metazoa > Chordata > Actinopteri > Perciformes > Percidae > Sander > Sander lucioperca. The sequence goes on along the minus strand of NC_050179.1, from coordinate 30,517,959 downwards.
TTGGACAATCGGCCCAAACGATGCAAAACGTGCGTTTGCATCAAAAATCTCTCTCTTCCGCCTACTCTTTCACCCACACACCCAGACCCTCTGGGAGAGGCGAGGGGACAGGCCTACTCATTAACCCCAAGTGGAGATTTTCTCTCTACCCATTGCAACAGTTCACTCCACTCTCTTTTGAACTTCATGCTGTTACCATAACGCATCCTGTACAACTAGTCATTGTTGTTATCTACCGCCCACCAGGTCCTCTGGAAGAGTTTTTGGAGGAGCTGGATGTCCTCCTTTCAAACATCCCTGAAAATGGCCCTCCGCTGGTACGTCTGGGCAACTTCAACATCCAGACAGAGAAGTCAGCTGCCTTTTTACACCTTCTCTCTTCTTTTGCCCTCTCACTCTCTCCCACTCACAAAGCTGGCAACCACCTAGATCTCATCTTCACCAGAAACTGCTCTACATCCAACCTCACTGTTACTCCACTCCATACCTCAGACCATTTCTTCATCTCTTACTCTCTCCCAAGCTCACAACCATATCTCAAGAGACACTATACCTGTCCGCCGTAACATCCGTTCACTCTCTCCTTCTCTGGCGTTATGTACTTTATCAACCCTGACTCTGACTCTTTCTTACTCATGTCTCCCAACGCTGCCACAGACACTCTCCTCTCTACTCTATCCTCCTCTCTTGACTCTCTCTGCCCTCTTACTTCACGGCAGGCTCGCAAGTCCTCCCCAGCTCCGTGGTTATCTGACTCAGTGCGTGCTGAAAGATCAACTATACGGGCAGCGGAAAGGAAATGGCGGAAATCTAAACACCCAGATGATCTGCTTACCTATCAGTCTCTTCTTTCCTCCTTCGCTGCCTCTTTTTCTGCAGCAAAAAGCGCCTTTTATCAAACCAAAATGTAATCCTTTCTCCAACCCCAAAAAGCTTTTTTTCCATCTTCTCTAACCTAGATTCCCCCAGTCCACTTCCTCCGTCCTCCCTCCTATCAACCCACTTTGTCAACTACTTTGTAAAAAAGATAGATGACATACGCTCTTCATTCTCCACCACACTTACTGAAATTATCTTTCCATCCATCACACCCAGTATTCTTTCCTCCTTCACCCCTCTATCTCCAAATCAAATTCTTACTTTGATTACCTCCGCCCGCCCAACCACCTGCCCCCTTGATCCTATCCCTTCTCACCTTCTCCAGTCTATTGCTCCTGACCTTCTTCCTTCCATGGTCAAACCATATACCCCAACCCGCCCACTTCGCTCTGCATCAGCCAACCTGCTTGCTGCCCCCTCACAGCGAGGGAGAACTAATCACTCAACGAAATCCTGACAGTTTGCTGTCCTGGCTCCTAAATGATGGAATGAGCTCCTTATTGACATCAGGATGGCCAAAAGCCCATGCATCTTCCGCAGAAGGCTAAAAACACATCTCTTCCGACTACACCTCAGATAAACATAAAAAAAAAAAAAAAACTTGAACCTGCACTTTCATATGGCTCTTTGTAGCTTTGCTTATTTAAAGCTAATGTACCTGCACTTACTACTTGTTGTCTGGAGTTTGAACCTTCAGGGTTGAAAGCACTTAATTGTATGTCGCTTTGGATAAAAGCGTCAGCTAAATGACATGTAATGTAATGTAATGATGTAAAAGGTTCACAAAATTACTATTTTACAGCAGGGCTACTGTGTTGTAGGTGTTTCTGTTATTTGGTCTAGCCCCTTGTCGGCTTGTTTCTTGCAAAGAACTGGTACAGTTTATCAACGGAGAGTAAAAACATGTTTGTGTCACAGGTTTTTGATAACATCAGTACACTGTGTATCCCACTAAAAACAAAACATTATAGAAGATCTCACAATATCCCCACATTTAACTGACAAATTTCAAAATATTGTAAGTTATGTTTCTTACCTGGTTGGACGCGAGTGGCCTGGAGAAAATACTGCAGTGCCTTTGCATAATTGTTTTGGTTCTCTAGAGCGTGGCCAACATTATTCCACAACTTGGCATTGTTCTTGTTGACCTGAAGCGGCAGACAATTTAAGAAAAGACTGATCCATTATCACTAGTCATCTGTTACTGTTTAATCAGGCCTTTTATCACAAGTTGATTAAAGATTTGTTTTAACATTGGGAAACAGCCAAGATTCACTGGCAACGCTGCCTTCATGCTCTTTCCAGCTTACCTTCAGGGCAGAGGTGAATAGAGTATATTCTGACTCCCAGTCCCAATTCCTGTTGAAAGTTTTCATTGCGTGTGTAGTTAAAAGCACCCCAATTATCAACCAGGAAATCTTCTTCAAGTGTCTACAAAAGGACAATGTAAAGAGTTTCAAATTATATTGCTTTGGTAATGCAACAAACCAAATTGCTGACATTTAACATTTCAGCAAACCTGATCATTTTGTCTTTAAATCAATAGCTATGGCTTGGTACATATGCAACAATGTCTGCACCTCTTTTAGAAAAATAAAGGGCAGGATTGCAGCCAATCAACATTAGAGTAACAGTTAGTTAGTTCTAGTGAAAACTAGCTCACAACATTAGAAATTACACGTTCTGTTATTGATGTTTTCCTGAGGCACACAGGCGTGAGCGATATGTTTTGTTGATTTGCATAATAGATTATATTCAAGGCCGTAACATCATTTTGGACAAGCACTCACCCTTTATGTGAGACAATCTTGAATCCATGTGCAACAAGAACACAGAAGCCCATGCTGGGCACATAAAGTACCCTCTCTGCCACAACAAACCCCACAGGGAAGAAGAGGTTGGACGCAGGAATAAAGGGCAGGACGATAAAAGACAGGGCCTGAAGGAGAAAGCAAAATAATTATTTCAGTCCATATTAGCCATATTATTTTTAGGGCACTTGTAACTACATAGTCACGTTCAGAGATCTTGCTTAAACATGTAACAAACATGAAGAAAATATTAAAAATATATTCACTCAGGCTGAAACGACAACGATTTGTTGGTCGACAGATAATTAATCGGCAACTACTTTGAAAATCTAATGAACAATTTCAGTAATTTTTCTAACAAAAAAGGTTCAAGCTTCTTTAATGTGAGGATTTAATGATGTTGTTTTTACGTAATACTTGACTAAATAAATTATATGTGTGGGTCGGACAAAACAAGCAATTTCAAGATGTCACCTTGGCTCCTTTTTTCCTTTCCTTTGGGCGCTTTTTTTTCAAAATGATTAAATCGATCAAATGAAACTATTCTATATGTGAATCAATAATCAAAATAATAACTAGTTGCAGTCCTAGACTCAGCTTCTAAAAAGTTGACTTTACAATAAGCACCTACATGGAAACCAACTGATGTTTCAGTGGTAAAATCAGATATAAAGCAAGGGCTGCAGGCTAAAATCTATCCATCTCAGCATGTGTGAAATGAGCTGATGCCAAGAGATATGATAGTGTAGGTTGTTCATACTCCTGCATAGGCAGGAGTCTGAGGGTTAGTCAGTTTTTAAATATAGCATCAGTGCAATCAAACGAAATAATGTTTAATGAAGTGATCTGGTTGTTAAATAGGGTCTTGTTGTGGGAGTTACACAGTTGATATATGGGTAGTCTATATCCTTGATGTTCCACTTTCGGGATTGCTCCGTTGCCGCCGGAAAATCCGCTGGATTTCACTCATTTAGGCTGGCTGTCCGTTACCTTGGGCTTCCTTTGTGTTGGTATTTTAATCTCCGGTGGATTTCTGAGGACTCTGGTTAACTGCTCCTCAGATCTCTGCAGGGTAAATCCAGACAGCTAGCTAGACGATCTGTCCAATCTGAGTTTTCTGTTGCACGACTAAAACAACTTTTAAATGTACACTTGTTCCACCAAAACAAGTTCCTTCCGAGCCTATTTTGCAGCAGCACTGCGGCTTTTCTCCGGTGCTTAGCACCGCCCAAGACGATTGTGATTGGTTTAAAGAAATGCCAATAAACCAGGGCACATTTTCCTCCAGTGCGCTTTGGAGGAGGGTCTGGCAAAGCGAGACTAATATATGGGATACTGGAAAGTGGCGAGTAGGCAAAATAATGACCTGTATTTGTATTACTTATAATATATACTTGGGTATCTTATTACTTGTATTTTTAAAATATACAGTATGTGGACCAGCGTGTTGGTTGTTTTCTCCCACCCATACAAAAGAGAGAGTTGGTGCCTGTGTGGCTGCTTACTGCTCTTTAACAGATGGACCATTTGATGTTGGTAGTAAATACTTGATCTTTACAAATTTGTCCTGTGCTCTTAAACCATCCCGTTGTGTACTATAACAATGTCTAACAAAATACTGCAGCATAACCAAACTGAAGGTGATGTTAAGGTGAGGGGATCAAAAACCCTGCACACTGTCCTATTTACATGCAATAAACTTAACTTAGCTATAGTGCGTAGTTTCTCTCGCCCCCATGAGGAATTCTAAGTAATGACAATAAAACTGTCGGCCCGTCCACATGATACAAGCCTCCGCACGCGCCCCCACCCCTCCCCCACGCAATTGCTAGTAGCCAAGGAGGACACGGAGGATTAAAAAAACATGATGGACTCTTCGGAAGAGGTAATTATCTTCACTCCAGTGAAATTTCTGTGCGCGAAAGTTGCCGGACGACACAATCTTCTGAACACAGCCATACTGAGAAATACAGAGAGAGTTGTGTGGAGCTGATAGTCTTAATAAGCTTTGTAGCAACTCATTTGTCAATGGCTTGAATGTAACGGACGTTCATTAGTATCAAAAAGTTATGCACTAAAGCTTTAACTGTAAAAACGTTTCAGTCCTTAGACCTTCATTGGGTAAAACAGAATGAAAGGAAGCATTCCACACAGACATTGAAAATCCCTCTTCAGTTGAGGCAAATTAGGGACATGGACTGAGTCAATCACTGTTACTGTGTATACATTTTTTTCAGCTTTGATCTGAATTAAAAAATATAAAAATCAAGAAATCATTGCTCAAGAAAAATAATTGCTAATAAAAATAAGAATTATTGCACAGCCTGCAGCCAGGTAGAAAAGGCACTTCAGAGCAGGCCTCCGCAGCAACTGTTGTCTAAAACAAGTTCATGCGTGTCGTGTAGCTAATGGTATGATATTGTTATGCAACATATTTCAACTGCTGTTAGCAAACCAGAATAAACACTGCAAAGGTCATTATTCAGTTTATTTTGTGTTGATTTGTGGCCCCCTTTTCTAAACTTAAGCTAAGAGCAATACTGAGAGGAAGTTTCCTGACCTTCAAGTAAGAGAGCCATGTGCCTGTTGCACAACAGATGCTAATTTGTTAATGACTACTCACTCAAGTAAGAGCTTATATTTTAACCCTTTTCCTTTGTGCTGACTGATATTGCCTATTTTTATAATTTTATTTCCTCGGTTTGCTAAATAAAAAAAAATATGTTTTTGGATTTATTTATTTATTATTCACGCAGCAACGCACAGATGCAGTGGAAAGCATGCTTAAAGGTTGGGGTGATTATTAACATTTATCTGGATATTACTGTCAATTGCGCAATTGTTAAAGTAGTGATCCATTTTATTAGCACTACTCTTTGTTGGTACAGGGGTGTTTGACTCTAGACTGGTGTGTTTTAATTGCACGGTGGCAGCAAGGATATTGCTCCAGCATTTTCTCTCGTTTTACATCAACTGCTGAAACCATAGGGTTCACTCTGGACTGACGAAGAGCCTGGTTTATCTCCATATTGGTGACTGTTATAAAATCAATAGCCAGATCCTGGCTTTTGGTTTTTAACTTTTCTAGCTCTTCAATTTCTTCTCAGTAATTTCAGTGTCTCCTTTCTTTTTTATTTTCCTCCTCTATCCTGTCTATCTCTTTCCACCACTCATCCACCTTAGCCCACCCAGTAAATCAAAATTCACAACAAAATTTAAAACAATTTGTTTGGTGCAGTAATACTGATGTAATGAGGTCACAGCTTTGGGTTTATGGAGCATCAAAATGCATTTCAATAATCAGGCCAAGCTTCCTCTCACCATGATAACAGACTTGGCAGAGCTGTGTCTGTAGCGCAGGCTATGGTAAACTAGCAGGCCCAGAAAAGTGTAGAACACCAGGGTGGCCAGGTTACGGAGGTCTAGGAGTGACTCCACCAGAGGAATGGTGCCCATAGTCCAGTCGCAGCAGAGCTCAGAGGGATTCAGCAAAAGCCATGCATTCACAGAAAGTAGGTAGTTGAAAGTCAGTTGTCGAGTGGGAGTGGGGCTGACTGCTGCCGGGTTATCAAATCTACAAAAGAAGACAGAATAAAAGTTAATCTGACCAATAAAACATTAGATTGGTACAGCAGGAGTTGATAAAAAAAAAGTGTGTAGTATGTAGGGTGTAACGGTTTTGAACCACTCCTAGTAATATGGTATACTGGAATGATGTTTGTGAGGAAAAAGCTAAGACTGCAGAAGAAAATGAAACAGCCTCTTTTCTTTTCTACATGTTCCTGCTAACCCGTTTAGGAACACTATTTTTCCATAATTTCTTTTTTGGTCCCCCCACCTCCTCTCCCCACCACTCAGGACCACGCACCGTACCTGGGGTGACAGAGCTTTGACCATTGCAGCCCCCTCCCTCTGGAACTCCCTACCCATACACATCCGTGACTGTACTGACCAGAACACATTCAAAACACACCTCTTCAGATTAGCTTTCCACATACAATAGTCTTATACTTCTCACCTGATCGTTACTGGTTTTATTGTTTTTAATTGCTTTTAATATGCTTGTTTTATGTGTTGTTTTATTGCTTATCTGTTTTTAATGTGCTATATGTGCTGGTTTTACTGTAAAGTTTCTTTGAGTACCATGTAAAGCGTTATATAAATAAAATTTATTATTATTATTATTATAGTTTCACATTATATCTGCAAGGAAACACTTCAGCGTCAGGTATTTGAGAGTGGAACTCTGTCTGCTGTCATGTAAACTGAGCAAAATTAAAAGGAAGACATAGATTGGATCTGATTAGTCTTGTGTGTGTGCATGTGTGTGTGCGTGTGTGTGTGTGTGTGTGTGTGTCTTATTAACCTGGAGTCCCTGTCACAATAATCATATATGTGATGTTTTAGGCCTATTGGCAGACATCCATTTAAAATGTAGGCAATGGCATATAAAGAGCCTTTTTTCCATGTCCACTGAAGTTTCTCAGCTTGCACTCTAGAACATTTATGTGGTCCAGGTAGCTTTGCACAAATGGTTGTCATTTGCAAGGCTACTTTTACTTTTATACTTTAAGTAAATTTCCAAGCTTGTACTTTGTTACTTTTACTTGAGTAAAGAAGTTAAATCAGTACTTCTACTTTTACCAGAGTATTTAACACAAGTATCTATACTTCTACTTGAGTACGGGAAGTGAGTACTTTTGCTATCTCTGGTAATGAAATATCTTTGACTTATTTTCCAGGCATATTCCTTCCAGTATTTAGATTGCGTTATTTTAAAATTTTCTTTTAAGGATTCTCTCCACTCTTGATCTGAAATGTCTATACATAAATCTTTCCCCATTGTGTCTTTATCTTAATTTCTGTGAACAACTGGAATATGGTATGGAAAAATGTCAGCCAAGACAGCTCAAATACTTTTGGTAAAAAAAATAACTGCCATAACTTAACAATTAAATAGTAAGAATATCAGATAGCAGTGGAATGTAAAGGCACATCATTTGATTAAATATGACTCAGTGTTTCATGATCTATGTAAACATTTTGAAGTAAAAACTAAGGTCTACAATATATCAAATATAGCACATTACATTGTATGTAAATTTTCATTTTCTTTATATTTTGCACAACCTGAACTGTAGTCTTCACGAGAGGAAACCCATAGGGACTTCTTAAACTTGCGTCAGAAATTTTTTGTGTCCTAAAACCTTAAAAAATAGTTATCCGATCCGATTTAGTTGTTGTTGTCTCACTCATTGGTTAGGACTTCATGAAAGGGACAGAAGTCCAGAGTGAGTGTGTTAGTTTAGTTGTTGACAGGTGAATCAGCCAATCACATTTCCCTATTGTAGTGGGTGGGACAAAAACACATTGCCCTACGCCTTCCAGAAGGCCGCAGCGATTGGCGCGCCCAGTAATTCATTTTTAATTAAAAAAGAGAGACGTCAGAGGAATGAACGAGCGTTTCCTGGGTGAAAGTATTGTGTTTTCGCCGCGAAGTGAACTCCGCTCCCCGGCTTGAAAGCATTGTATTTTATGTTGACACCATGTTGTGCTATTTCGAGAGATTGAGATTGTTGAGATTATTTTCCATTGAGTATTGAAGTGCATAAATACGCGTTCTGGCATGGCTGGCCGAGTGGCACTATATGGTATTTAAAGGGGGATTTAATTCTTGCATGTTTTGTTTTGCATTATCAAATCCCCCTCTGCTTTTTTCACAAATGGCACTCTGTTATATATATATATATATATATATACACACCATGTGTCCATATCTAGAGATGCCCCAATCGATCGGCCGCCGGTCATTATTGGCCGATATTCAGGAAAGATATGCAACTGAAAAATTATTTCTATGTAGATTGATCCACGTAATGTGGAACCAAAGTTCACAATCATGAGTTATGCCTGGACACTTATATTAGCTGTACGCCGTTAGCAACACGTACCCATAGACAGTAAAATTAATGGACAAAGCGACGCCGTAGATTTCCACGGAGACGAGTGAAGTCTATTAGAAGCACTTGAGCACATGAGCGTTACTGTGCAGCCTCCAAGGTTAGGAGATAACATAGACACAGGCTAATTATTGCTAACTAAAATGCTAGTTAACATTAGTAATTAAACTTAAACAGCTAATGTAAGTCGAAACTGCCTGCGAGCTTCTCCTGACTGTACCGTAATTTGTCTACTATGCGACAGTAAGTCGCGTGGTTATGACACAATCGTTAGCCTATTTTTACAAAAACGTCTGCTACGGAGCCATAACGTGAGGTACAAGGTAATGGAGCCTTTTATACATTGTCTGGTTTCTTTAGAAATAAACAATGGACAAATAGAGTCTTTAAACACATCAGATGTAAAGTTATTCGCTGTCAAAGTGACGCCAAGATGAATGGCAGTCAATGGAATACTAACGGCAGGTGATGGCTTGATAGCATCAAAATGGCTCCATAGGAGGTACGCGTTGTGGAAGCTCGCTTACCCCCTTGCATGTACCGAGGTTAGCACAACAGGTGGATTGTCGTGTTAGTCAGTCACACTATGGCCAGCGCAAATTAAACGGCAGAGCTGGAAGACCTGCCTGTGGTTCCTTGTCAAAAAAGGACGGCATGTTGGCATTGCTTCACTGTTGTAATGAACGGAAACACAGGCAACATGTTAACAACTGCATCACCCAGATGGGCTGACGTGCTACTGACTCCATAATGGATATCCACTCAAACTTTCTGTCCTTCTGGCCAGTAGCTGTTTTATTTTACTCTACACCAGTGTCAGATGGACAGACGACCAACTAATAAAAGCATAGTAAAAATAAGTAAATGTATATAGAAATATGTAACCCATCTGGTGAAGACTCTGACAATGAAAACGTTTGGTTTAAGATTTTAAAAAGACAGCGCTCAAAAATGTTTATCCTGCAGTCACACTGAACATGTCTAAACAACTGCCGGTGACATTTCCATATCCCTAACTCATAATCTCCCTTTGGTGTTTACTCCAGCCTGCATTTGATCTAAACCGCTCCGGTACAGCAGTAGTCCAAACTTGTTTCAGAGAATCACTTCTTTAGCAACTAATCACAACTGGAATGGTAATAACGAAAATAAGCAGTATTGTTATGGCTTGATCCCAGACATTCTTTCAGACAATCTAGAGACATCTTTAGGATTACGGCTAAAGGATTAGCATATCTAGACTAATTGTCTGGAATTTTATCTGTTATCAAATGCCATTAGATTGCGTACCATTAGTTTGTTGTGGAATCCTGTACAGATAAAAAAAAAAAAAAGTTCAGACTTAATCAAATAGAACTATAAACATTTTTTTACAATTTACTTTAGTGCTAAAGTTACTTACTTTAATGTAAAATTGGCTTTTGCAGTTATAGGTAGGTAATTCAGTGTAAATAAAGCAGCAATTTAATCTTAGCAATAATTCATTACTTTTGTTTGATTTGGTCCATGGTTTGACATGCACACTATTTTAACAATGTTTGAAAACAGTGAACAAAAAAAGGTTTTTACTAATATTTTGAATAAAAACAGCAGCTTGTAAACTGCAGGTCCTTCGTATCTACATAAAACTAATATTGAAGAATATGAAATGTTGAGGAGTATGTCCTGGTAGCTGATGAGAGATGCCAGTTCATCACACTGCCAAGGTGCCCTTGAGCAAGGCACCAAACCCCGCCAACCGCTCAGGGCACCTGTCCAGCAGTCGCAGCACACTCACTCTGACGTCTCTCCATTTGTGCATGTATAAGGACCTGAGCATGTGTGTGTATTGCAGGCCTGTGTGTAGTTTGTAATAACAGAGTGTAAATTGTAATTTCCCCACTGGGGATTAATAAAAATTATTAGTTATTATTATTAGCAAAAACCAGGTGCCTGCAGCCATAGCAGCCCTGAACAAGACACCCAGATAAATCACTGCCACTTTGTGTTATTCCCCTGCATGTCATTCTGTTAAGTTTGTACTTTTGTTTCTCTGTAAGCGCACTGTGTCCATAACATACAGTGTTTGAGACACATAATTGATATTTTAAAGAATTGATAACAATCTCACGGTTACCTCCAACACCATAAATATCCCATTACAGCATAAATATCACATGCCAAATACATTTGTCATCAGCATGTGTTAGGGAGCCACATTATATATGCTATGATGCTCCTAACTTATTAGAAAGCATTTGAGGAACATAAATATTAAAAAAACACACTAGCTTTTCTCTATTTAAATTCACTGTCATGCACGAGGATTACAGGGAATATTTTTAGTTGTTTTCAGGTCCTTTATTTAATAGGGGTGTTGAAATAATCATTGCATTGATGCATTGTGATGCGGGCCTAGACGATTCTGCATAGATGCAGTGACAGACTATAATCGATTATTGCCTACTGATGTGGCTTGATGATTTTCCTGTCGTTGCTTTTTTAGTTTTTGCCTTTTGTTGTGTTCAGACTCCACTACATTAATTTAAGAGCAGATATAATAAAAAGGGGAGTTCATATACAGTATAGCTTGAAATTTGTTGATGAAAACCATGTGTAGCAATATATATAATAATATTGAGGAGGTGACGCATCGGGATATCGAATCAATCTGAATCCTTGACAGAATAATCGTAATCGAATTGTGGGACCAGTGAAGATTCACACCCTTATTATTTAACTAGGTAGAAGTCTCATTGAACTCTTCACAACTGATTGCTTCTAACCTTTGAAATCAAGGAATTCGAGCTACACTTTAGGTACAATGCAAATGCATGTACAGTATGTATCATTTATTTTAAATGCAGAACTTTATGCACTACAAAAAGGTTGTAGGCCTATAAATATCACCCATCAGCAGCAGGAAGTCAGAAGCCATGGGAAGATTTTCTACTTTAATCAAATAAGAAGACATTATGTAAACTATTACGTAATCTGAAATGAATAAAGAACCAGACTTGTATAATGTGTTTATATAATCCTGCAATCCATTTGCATTCAAATCACGACTTTGACTGTATTCCACTGCCCTTTACTTTCTACAAATGTCCTTTCCTTTTGTGCAGATAAGATACAGCAGCTGCAGAGCTAGACTTTTTAAATACTGGCCAAGATTTAACTACAAAACACTAAAAGCAACTGTTCGTATCAATAACAATTACTGTGCAAAGTAAACTTTTAGTGTTTTTGATTTGTACAATGAATTCCTGATACACCAATAAAAAACAATGTACTCGACAATAGAGGAGAAATAGCTTTAGGGTTGCAGGAATGAAATGCAGTTTAATCAGCCTTTTGTTACAGCTGATAAGATAATGCTGCCTACCTGGTGAAGACAGGAAGCTGAGACTGGATGACTTGGACCCTGATGATGACGAGCAGCAGGGTGCTGATGACGAGGACAATGAGCTTTAGCAGAGTTTGCAGGACAGCGTAGGGGAAACCGTCTTTACCCTGCAATACTCGCCGCAGGGTGTCCAACAGCATGGGCAAGGTAAACTGAGAGAATAGCAAAAGGAGAAACACAGGAAGGAAGGGTCAACTCAACATTATAGCGTAAGGGCTTCCTACACACTTTCAGACTTAAATTTCACGTTTTTTATACTTTAAATTACTATCCCATTGTGATTTAGGCTTTTGATGTAAAACATTTAAAAGGGAAACTATAATGTTCTTCCGTATTTTCTGTCATATCTATAATGTTACAATGATTTTCACATTAAACATGGCCAAAGCTTCAATTAATGAGGTAAACGTATTTCAGATAAATCCCCAGATTTCCCAACTGTTCTGAACGCTCCGCTTTCAGCGTTGTTTTCTACTCTCGGCTCTCGTTTTTTGGCTAACATTACTGCAGTCTTTATTGCCACAAGTACTGTAGCTACATGCTAACGCCAGAGAAGCAGACTGGGTTTTTTCGGGAGGGGGGCTTAAAGAGACAGGTGGTCCAACAGAGTCTTTAAAGCCCGTGACACACCAACCCGACGGCTGACCGTCGGCAGAAAACACAGTCGGACTGATCAGTCGGCTCCCCGAGGTCCAAAAAGTGCCTTGGAACGCACCGAAGCGACGCCGACTTGAGCGTACATTCTGCGAGACGTAATAGAAAAAATGAAAACCGGAAATGACAACGCGCCACGTGGGTGTGGCTTCTCCAGCCGATAGTAACGGTGGCTTGTTCGAAATACAATCTTGTATTTTACAAAAATAGTTCATTAAAACGTGTTTCTGAAAACATTTTAAGCGAGAAATAGGCCATACAGTTGCTGAATCTGTCTTCATTTCAGACAAAGGTCAGTTTAAAAGATTTGTCAGATTTTGAGAGGCGTTCGTCACTCATCCCACTCGTTATTTCCAGGGGACGGCCGATTATCGGGTTGGTGTGTCAGGGCCATTACAGAGGGTAAATACAGGTGCAGCAGTCATGGGCAATATGAGAAAAATAAAGTTTTTTGAACATTAAAGTATGTAAACATGTTCTAGTAGAAACACAATATACAAGTATACTATTACTATGTAATAGGTCCCCTTCAAAACTTAATGTTGTCATGCCATTAAGGCTCGTTTAGTGCTAGAAATATTTATCTGTCTGACATACTACCTATACCTAATCTAACCATAACTAAATCCAGGTGGCAACTGCTTTTTAACACTCCCTTTCAATTTATGCTTAAAATGCTCTCTGGTATAAAGCCAGCCATGCTTTGATGTAGCAGGTGTGTGACCAATAGGAACAAAGAGTGACCAAGTTTCGGAGCCTTACCCCTTGTGCAACAAACACTTCATGGACACAGCAGATGCCGACGACAGTGATTCCCTGCTCCTTACACAGTGTTGCTGCAGCCACTAACACAACTGTCAGAGCAATGGGAGCCCAAACTGAAAAACAAAAAAAGGAATATACACAAATAACAGACAACCTATGTACAACCTTTTACAGTGGTTTGTCCATTTTATACAAAGCGGGCAAATTCTTGGTACAGATTTTCTTGATCCAAATTATATACACCAAACCCTATTGCAATGCAGCCCTCCCACTGCTTTCCTTGAGGACACAAGCCATTTATCCTTTGTTTAATGGAGTGACTGACCGATACTGGTATTTCAAGGCCGATACCGATTATTAGTAGTTAATAAAACCGATAACTAATATTTGGAACCGATATGCATACAGAGAAAATTAAAATCTTTAAGTCAAAACTAAGATTTTGGAATGTTACAAACTCCAACACAAAACTTCATTTAAATGCTTTGAGCAATTATTTAATAACTTAGAAACTTTCAACTTAATACACAGTAAAAGATAGTCAGATAGTGTTGTGGGTGGGACATTAAGTCAGACTCAAGGGTGAGTGAAACTGAAGCAGAGGGACAGACACAGAGCTGTAGCGGAGTCAAAGTAGCATTTTTTTAAATTATCGGTTATCAGGCAAATAAAACGCTGATACAGATAATCTGCCAGGGCTGATCGTCAGTCTATCCCTAGTTCAGACAATCCTCTTCAACGCGATAAGTCAGGAAATATCACAGTCAAGCATGTGCACTTCATCAATCACTGGGGAAATACCACTTGCACTTTGCAAAACCACTGAAAAAAGCCAGGGCAAAAATAATGGATGCCAGGTGTTTGCTCTTGTCTGCAGGGTGGGTGATGTTAATCGTTACAGGGAAATGGAAGTTATATGGACATATTTTGTCCAGCACACCATTTGCCAGTCATCTACCATCTGAAATATCACATTTGTCTAGTATGCACTATTGTAGAACTTTCCCCCGATTCCCAGTGTTATTTATTCTCTATCGACCAATTAAAGGTAACATATTGGTCATAAACTTTAAAATATTCAACTCTGTGACTTAATGTGAACTGCCTGAATGAGAACTGCCTGAATGAATCAGTTTTGTTCTTTTTAGGGAAGGAAGAGCAGTTTCATCCTTCAGGTCTTTCAAGGATTTAGCCTCTGAACTGGGACACTAGGGCTCAAACGATTCTTCGAGTAACTCGAATAATTCGATTACTAAAAATCCTTGATGCAAACACACATTATTTGCCTTGAAGCTTCGTTTAATTAATGTTACCAACGTTGTATCGCTCACGGTGTTTCTGCATGGAGGATTACTACTGTCGCATACCGGGCTGACGATGCTTGCGACACATGCCATGAAGACTAAGAAGACAAAATGAAGAAAGAGCGTAAGGGGCTAAGAGAAGAGACAGGCTGGAGAAAACGACAGAAAGTATCCAAAGTTTGGAATAGGTTCAAACGTAATTAAAACGAAAACGCTGTACAGTGTGTCTACTGCAAAATCTAACTAGCTTACCACAATAATAGCACGATGTCAATGCTTCAGCATCTCAACAGAAAACATTGAGTCT
Source organism: Sander lucioperca (assembly GCF_008315115.2). Lineage (NCBI taxonomy): Eukaryota > Metazoa > Chordata > Actinopteri > Perciformes > Percidae > Sander > Sander lucioperca. Next base: position 30,502,894 of record NC_050179.1, on the reverse strand, counting down.
AACTTATTCATCCATTCCACGAAGCGGACCCGACAAAAGTAAATCACAGAGTCGTATGGACGATGAAACTACACCAAACACAACAACTACCAAAAAACAAAGACAAGAAAATACATAGTGGTGACCACAGTTTGATCTAAAGAGCCGACTTGTTGACTTTCCCTTTGGAAAAACAGCTGATTGTTGCTGATCAACGATCTACTAGCATAAGTGTAACACAGCTGTGTAGCATTGTAATCAAATATATAAATGAAAATAGGTTGAGTATAGCTAATATTTACATATACATATATTTACATATAGGCCTATATACAGATCAGTGTCAGGTTGAAACTTGTAGTTCTGAAAGTTAAGTTGCACAACTTAAGGTCATGTTTATGTACGTTTAATGTATGCCTTAGTTTGAGGTTGTTATTGCATTTCAGAAAATGTTTTCTTTAAAAACAATGTAATATGGCACTTAAATACACTTAATGTTTAGTTATTTGAGAGATGATATTGTAAGCAATGTAGGCAATAGAAATGCAGCTTTTTCCAAAAATTAAACCAAACTATTGTATATTATTGCTCTTCAATAAAACAAAAGTAGTTCTTACCGATTATTTGATTAATTGATGGAATAATCTGTAAAAAACTTGATTACTAAAACAATCGATAGCTGCAGCCCTACTTTCTAATTTCACCCACCCAACATGCCTTCATCATACACTGGTTAGCGAAAATTTGCCAAGCCTCCTGCTCACCAACGCCAGATCGATCACACACAAAATAGATGAACTACAACTACACACGGAACTGCTGCGTGTTGATTATCACCGAAGCCTGGCTGAATACACTGATGGCCAGACGGCAGCTAGCAGGGCGAGCTAGCTACCGGCAGGGATGTCTGAGTTGAAAACGCATCTTGTTGTCACGTAAGGGCCCTGTTCATGTTGCACAGACATTTGAATTGTATTTTGTGTCTGTTAAGAGGCACAAAGGCTCTCTTTAGATCATGCCCCCACAACTGCCGTTTTAGCTAAGTTGTAGCTAACATGTAGCTGCAGCAGCTCTGTGTTACTGGCACCGATTTGGCTCGTTTTTTTTCTTCTATCGACTGTACTAGCATATTTATAGCAATCAAGATTAATGTAAAATTTGGCTGGAGTTCTCCTTTAAGTTGTTACATTTAACTATTTTAGAGGCTGTGGACGTCATTTACTTCATTAATGTGTTTACTGTGTTAATGGACTGAGGATGGAAGTAGGATTCGGTATTTGGTTTCGGATTCGGCAGAATCTTATGTAGTGGATTCGGTATTTGGCCGAACCCCAAAAATCTGGATTTGGTGCATCCCTTGTTGAAATTGAATTCAATATGCAACAAAGGTCCCCTGCCATGGTTCATGATCGGCCACCCAATCCTTTAGACACCAGGATGCCCATTCGTTATCTGATTTTTAACTCTCACATATGACATTAAGAAATCCAGTATTGATTGGGCTGTAGTTAAAACTTAAGTTACTGCCACAACTAACTGTTACGGTTTTTGTTGGTTTGTTACAAATGTAAACAGAAGTATGAAACATAACTAGAGCAATTCAATGTGAATCAAATTACAAGTTTAAAAGGCCTTTATTATAGATGGTTATTGAGTGTTGTAAGTATAAAAGAAATTAAAAGGTTGCAACACAGAGATTTTCCTCAGGGTGCAATTATAGAAAAAAAAATATATAGGTGCATTTAATGACAACAAACCCCACCCTTTAACTGTGTGACAGATTCCCGTCCATGAAGAACCATCAACAAATTACTAACCACACAAAAAACACAGCAAATGCAGGTGCCACTGCATTAGAAAATTAAGTAATAAACACTCTAACCACGTAAAGTAATTACAGTAGACCACAAGAAACAATGTTATTAAATTCCATTTTAATTATCCTTGCTGCAGAGTAAACTGTGACCTTGAGTTTCTGAACACCGACAGTATTCCCTCAAGCGTCTTTGATCCTATCCCAACCCTTTCTGTTGACACAAACCTCCTTTTTCTCACGCCCCTGCCCCCCCTCCACCCCACACACAAACACTTGACTGTGGACTATTACACACACACACACACACACACACACACACACACACACACACACACACACACACACACACACACACACGACTGTGGACTATTACTGTTCATTAACCCTCCGTAGATGAAGGGGTCGTACAATAATAGATAGAAACATACCGTCTTTTCCAGCTAAACGCTAACGCTCCGGCAGTCACGGTGGTGTCTTTCTAGCCTTTACAGGAGGTTTTCTATCCAGCCTGGAACTTCTGCCTTTTTTTGGGGTCGTTGAGCAATAAATCCAAACTCTTACATCCAAGATTGATACACTTCATGTCCATAATTTATGATTTTTCAGCCGTTTACCTCCGCCGATTGCCGCTAGCTCTGATGCTAACCATCCATCTATGTTTCCCATGATGCTTTGGGAGGTTGTTTATGTCTTGTAAGCCAATGGAATGCAGTCATCCGAGGGAGAACAAAGATAGTTTGTTGTGAGAAGAGATAACTAACTCGAAGTCAGAATAGTAACGTAACCAAAGTAGAGGTCGACCGATTTATCGGCCAGCCGATTAATCGGCCGATTTTTGGCCTTTTTTAACATAATCGGCATCGGCCAATATCCCAGTATATCAAGCCGATTAATAAGCAGGCACATCTGCGGGCAGCCTAGTGTTAAAAACATGAATAGGCGACATTTTTTACAGCATGCCCAGACCAGCTGCCTCCAGCCCCTCCCCTCGTGAATTCTTGCCGTGTGTCTCGTGCAGCCACTTCAGGTTCAGACGCTACCGTTAGCAGCAGCATGTTGCTGGTGTTCTTGCCTTGGGATTAACTGTACTTAACTTTGTACTAATAAAACCGTACAAAACACCGCAGCCACACCGCTGTGGAAGCTCCCCGAATATCATTTATCAGAGTCTGGTTGTTACCCCTGTCCGTGGCAGTCTCATCCACTCCTATAACGGAGCTAACTGGAGCTAGCTAACCGCTAACGGAGCTAACCGCTAACGGAGCTAATCGTTGCTAACAGAGCCTTCAGTTCTCCGTGCCTGTATCCATTAACTGCATCTATGGACTTGAGCACGAATAAAACCCTTAATTTTATTAAATTGGCTGGACGAGTTTTAAATTACAACCAGGAGTTGCTTGAATGACAGAAATGTGTCCAGATAAGATCCTAATGAGGTCAACAGGACATGTAACAGTAGGGTCTCCAAAACACAGATAAAACACACAAACAAATGAACAATGACCTAACAAACCAGGTGAACAAGAACTGACTTTAGAGAGCCCTAGTCTGATGTGATTCAACAGGAGTTAGGAGGAAATAGTGTTGAGATTAATAATAACATGTCACTTTCTGTGAAGCTTGCAGATTTGTATTCTCAGAAGTTTAATGCTGCTAAGTGCACTAAACTTTATTTTTTCATTTAAAAGTTTGACAAAGTTTATTTTCTTCTTACCTGTTTTGTTTATTTAATATATTTTTCGAAATAATATTTATTCATCGGCTGACCCTGATTTCTAAAGATCGGCATCGGCCAGAGAAAACCCATATCGGTCGACCTCTAAACCAAAGATCATCTATTACCATTCTAAACCGTTCTACAGAGAAGAATGGCATCACTGTTTTGAATTTTTGGATACATTTGGGCCTTTTTTGAAGAAGTGTAAATAGTATGTCCTTTATATGAGTTATAATGTTCATTATGTTTACTTTTACACTGGATGACTCCAAATATATAGGAGAACTGTTTTAGACAACACAGACGCTTGTGTAGCATTGCTGTATGTGTTATATCAATAAATATGACATTATTTTGATTATTAGCATAAGTGAATGTCATGAGGGCAAAAGCGTAGATATTTTGTCAAATGTATAAGTCACAATGTTTATTTCTTCACAGTTTGACTCCCACGACATAGGAGAAGTGTTGTAGACATGAGATTGGCTTAGCTTGTATTGCTCTGTGTGTGATATCAATACATATGTGAGATTCATGTTCCATTTTATTTATTTATTTATTTATTTGTCTTTAAGGTCCTTATGTCTTAATAGAAGCGCACATGAAAGAAAAAAAAAAAAAACGCTTTCATGACATGAACCCAGCACATCTTCTACATGAGTAAGTGAGAGACTGGTGAGGTACAGCAGACTTACCAATGGAGTGGTCTGCACCTGTTGATTTTGTGTAGGCCAGGAAAGCAGCCAGGAGAAAGATTGAAGAGAGAAGTTCAGCCCTGCCAACCACACCTGAGACCTGATGATAAAAAGTGACATCCATCAGTACTGGGGCCCGTCTATACCAATTAGTTCATTTTAAATCTGCAGTGTTGGTTACGATGACAGGGAGAAAAACACACACACACACACACACACACACACACACACACACACTTTTGAGCAGTTTACTATTCGGCGGACCAACAGCATTGTATCCGACCCTTGTGTTGAACTGTGAGTATGTACTAATGAATAAAAGGAGGTACAGGGTCCCCTTGTGTAAGTTTGTTTGAAACATTCATTTGCCCCTCTGTCAGTAAAACCGATCAATGGTCAACTTTGACAACTGCAGGTTTTTACCCATCATGTGTTTGCTTGTAAAGTAAAGTGAGATAAAGTAACCTAAACCTTATTTTGCAACGGGCTCTTAAAGCGTGTTTTATACTATACGCATCCAAGGTGGCGCGCGCCGCCGTGACGTCAAAATGACGTAAAATATCCTGCCGGCGCGATTTATGGCGCACGCCCAGCTGTCGCGCACAGCTCTTTTTTTTTTTTCAGCGGCGTGCGACAAAGCGGAAACGGGAGGTCTGAACGGGTTCGCCGACAACCGGATGCCAGGACTCTCAAGAGTGACTGCAAGTCTCTCTTGTAAACTTACTGGGTTAAGATGAGTTCTTTTATGGTGAATGAAAGGCTTGATCCGACCAAGTAGGTCATTGAATCAAATCCAAGCATTGACGGCAATGCTGCTGCCAGTTCTGCCGTTGTTTACCTTCTTCTTCTTCTAGTCCGTAGAAAGAGCAACGTCGGTAGCCTTTCCTCATTAGCGCCACCACTGTTCAGGAGAAGACCGCAACTAGTGTCGCGAGCACCAGCGCGGGTATAAATAGTCACGGCGATCCCATGGCATCACATTTGCACGTTCCAGGTGGGCTGCGTCTAGTATATAAGACTCTTAAGTGTCAAAAGTGTCATTAGTTCCCACATGATCATTTCACCCCAGGGTTCAATAACCACCAGAGATACATCATATACACCTCAAGTGAAAAAAACACACAGAATAACACTATGTTGTAATCTCGTTGAGAACATAACACACATGTCTACAACTGGCAGTAACCCCTTCCATCCAGCTGTGAAAACAGGTCTAGTCAGGCAAATCCTTTCAGCGGATGACAAAATCTTTGTAAAGCAGCCTCTCTGACATTAACGTCTGTCATTTGTGTAAATGATGACTGCCCTCGTGTGGAAGAAATAACATTCTCACTTCCACCATAACCAAAGGCATGCGTTCTTAGAGATACATATTTTAAAACCACACATAAGGTCCCACAAAAGGTTCTACAAAGCCCTTTACAAAAGAAGAGTCTGTTGTGTCTTGTGTGTATCCCGTAAGAGCACACTAAGCATTACAAGAGGATTACAACTTTATAGATAGGTGTAAACATCCAAATTTAAACAAGGCTCATGCATTGTTCTTTGACTGACCGACTCATTGTCAATTGGTGGTGGAGGAAATAATCCACTAGCTGCCCATTTAGCTGAAACCAGCAACTACTAGTATATATCACTGTGTCCTTTGAATGGTTCGGCCTGTAAATAAAAAAAATAAAAACACTGCAAGAACAGGATCACAATACCTACCTATACTTACTTTATCAGGCAGCCACACTACTGCATTAGCTCACTTGATAAGGAAGCCAAATTACTTATGCAGGAGCCATTTTGTTACAAGGTTACTAAGAAAACATGTATGCCCCTGCGCTACATTCACTGTTTTAGTTTGACTACACCAATTGCTCTTAATAAACATAGCAAAGAGTGGCATTATCTAAATAAATATAGAGGTACTTTATGCTATCACCAGATAAGTTGATACTCATGATTTGCTCACATATTTACTAATAAGTCCGGGGAAGATAGACTCACAAGTAACAAGGAAATCTAAGGAACATGCAGTACTTCTGCTTACAAACAGCCAGTGTCTTGTCAGTCAATCAAAGCTAATTCAAAAGAATGGTAGAAAGGCTGACCACAGTTTGGTTTGTTAATTTGGCTGATTTACTCAGACTACAAATCCCATTTTCTGTGTGTGTCTGTCTGTATAGCGTTGGGGCACAGCTATTCATTGAGTGCTTTCCCATTAATGCCATTTTGAAGCCTTAATATACTGTTGTGGAGTACACTAAATAATCTGTATTTCAAGATACTTGGAGATACAAAAAACTGAAGTCTCCATTCAAAAAGACAGATACTGAGAAAGACATGGGGGACACACAGGACTCTTTGTACACACTTATCATGAAGGGACCTTCAGTGCTTGGAGCATAACTAAAAAACAAATGATCCGTTCAGAGAGAGATTCCAGACGGCGATAACATGAAGGGCATTTGCTGGACTAACTCTAAGGGCTCATTTGTGAGGCAAATTGTTTCCATTCAAGAAGTCTGAGAGACTGCATAGATTAGAAAACACCATGAGGAAGATTGGCGCAGTGGTGCATGCTGTGTAACAGTAGCACTCCGTCCCAAGAAGCAGAATGTTTTCTTTGTTTTTCTACTCAGGGCCTGTCTGATCATCAGTTCAGCTATGTTGAATAGGATGAATTACAAGTCCTAATTGGGGAAGACGTTTTCTAAGACAGGCTCTATAGAAGAGAATGAGATCAAGTTCAAATGATAAGCAATAAGAAAAAGGTTTTTGGTTTCTGATCATGATTCTGATGTCCAATAAACGTTGTGGTCCAGATAACACTCATGATAATAGTTGTAACAAATAACTTTTCAATTTAAAAAATAACCTTAAAGTGACTATATGTAACTTTCAGTTTGCGTTGATTCTAGCGGCCGCTTTGGACAAAAGCGGTAGTGTTTGTACCACACCTGCTGTCAAAGGTCTGTTCTTTACGGTGTATTGCCCACTGTATATTACTGAGTTAGCGTTATGTGGAGGGCATACAGTTGCTATGAATAAATTGCTCTGACACAAAATCATTCATTTACAATAAAAGAACAAGTTACAGATGCATTGTTGCATTTCAAGTGTTGCATACGGTAACTTAGCCTACTTTGGATGTCTCGTGAGCTAAACCGGGTATCACTGTCACTGTGTCACCAGCCAAAGCATTAAGAGTTTGTTGTAGCAACCAACGTAGTAATAACTTAGATTGATATAGCACATTATATGAAACCCACAGATGCTTTACAGAAGTAACATTACATACCTGAGGGGGCCAATTAGGGGTGGGTTTTGAATAATTTACAATCCTGTAATTGTCTCCATCTGTTGATAGCCTGATCCAGTGTGAGTCGCTTTATTGCCTTTTGTCTTTCACTTTTAGCTTTTAGTTCTTGGTTTAATTTCCTTCCTTTTCTGTGATGGTCCTGCCCCAGTATTAGCTACAGCAGATAACTTGTAAAATAATATTAAAATACAATTAGGCCTATATAAAGAAATCTCCTGCTTCCTTTTACCTGGCTCAAAAGGCTGGATACGCTAACACAGGCTTTCCGGTGTTGCAAAGAAATCTGTGGCCCTTCAGAATGTGTTACTGTAGCGCCGTCTACCTGCCGCAAATCATTCTGTGACTGCGCAGGAAAAATCGGACCTGGGCAGAGGCCTTACTAAAAACTATATAAAAATGGCATTCTTTTTACTGTTAGTCTGTTACAGGTAATTTAAGATCAGTGTATGAAAAATGACAGTTATATATATATATATATATAGTTGAAAAGATTTCAATGCAGCCTAAAACAATGTCCATGACTGATAACAACTGCTCTGTTAACAGAAGGGGTTTAGATGACAAGTTGCAGTAACTGGAGTTGACTGACTTTTTTTATATCATAAAAACAATGTGATTTTGACATGGCTTCTTTGTGGGTGAAAAATATTAAATATTCATCCTGTGGACAACCCAACCAGATAGATAAGGGCATAAATACGGCCACCTGTTCAGAAGTGGCAAAACTGAAACAGTGTCTGACTTACAGTAGATGCCCCACCCGAGCTGATGGGCATGTTGGAGCAATGTTGAGGTGGTGATGTTATAAGTGTTAAGCAGCCGAAGAGTGATTTCCTAATCCCCATTCCCTGTTTAGGGAAGACATGTACATTTTGGACCTCAAAACTATGTTTGGTATTTCTGTAAATAGGAGCACTGCTAAGTTCTGACCTGATGTATTGGCTCTTCTATTTTGTGTGATGTATCTGCGGATGGTTGTACTTAACATCACAGTCGGGGTTGTTGTAATAATATTACCATGCGACCTCATGTGATTTAGAAACATCTGTTTTTCGAGCGGAGCACTTGCACAGGATAAGTAAAGTCTGTATTTTACTCATATTCACTGACATTATAGTGCAAACTTTGCACTAGCAAGTTGGGTTTTAAGCTCTTTTTTCTGCTAAGTTTGTGGCTCTCTGAAGGACGCCGCCCACAGCTGAGAGCTACGGTGCTTACAGCAGAGAGCTACGTGACACATGCCACTTAATCAATGAGGACTGGTGGGTTAAATTGGCCGTACTACACACAGAGTATGCCAGGCAGACAGACAGCTGACAACCTCGCAGGTGGATGCGATGAAGACAGGCTTGGACGTACGCTTCACGGTTAGCTGCAGACCTGTGTCGGTCGCACGGACACAGAAGCGGTTCCAGGAAAGTGGCTACATGTGTCCACATGGAACATCGTGGCTGCGCGACCGGTACAAGTCTGCAGATGTGGAAAATGTGTCTGAGCGTCTTGGACAAACAGGGCTCTGTTGCCTGCTTGTCGGTTAACGGTTAATATTCGGTTAGCGAGGGTCGTCCATTTGTCAAAAAAAAAAAAAAAATCTAAATCAGCATCCCTAAATACTACACATTAAGTACTGATACAATTTCAGTGGGCCTTTAAATAAACAAAGTAACATCGTCAAACAAAAGTCCACTGGATGAGTTTATCAGCAATACGGTCTATCTATACAGTTTATCAGTCATATCAGTTTGTAATTGTATGTAAAGTTATTTTCAACCATAACATACTGTATGTTACATATATAGCCTTGACATAGTAAATGTACACTTACAGCTTCGGTGTGGATGGGGTGCACAGCAAACAGCAACGCTGCCACCAAGCTGGAAGTCTTGTCCAGGAACAATCGGCACACTCGCAGGAAAAGCACACATACTACAGCGTGCAAAACAACATTGAGCAGATGGTAGGAAGCTGCACTCAGCTCACTGAAGAGGTAGTTCAGTCGGAAGGTGAGTACGGTAAATGGTCGGTAAGATTTATGGCTCCGCTCCTGTAGTGGGACATACACAATATACCCTCAGTTGACCAATTGAGAGACATTAAAGGCTGACAAATTTAAGCTATTATTATTTAAATTTACTTCAAACTCACGTTAATCTGAGGAGGTTGCAAATAAATTCCTAAAACTGAAACTGGACTTCATTGACCTAAATAAAACTGATAATAAATCACCCCTTAAACTTAATGTAAATGCTTGAGGCATGCCACTTCAGCTTTTATCAATGTAAACTAAAAGTAAGCCCATACTGATAAACCACAGAGGTGTGTCATGGAACATGACTTACCTCAGTCATGGGTGTTCCCCAGAAGTCATTACGGAATAGGTTGTAGAGAGAGGTTGAGGGCCGTAGGTCCTTGTTATCAAGGATTGCCGAGACATCATCAAATGCAAAGCCACACAACAGACTGTTCCAGTAACATCCCACCACCAGTCCAGTCAAAAGTAAAATCTCCTTCCATGACATGGCAGCCATGGTCGACCAAAGCCGTCATTGATCACTGTACAAACAAAGAGGTTTGACATTCCAATTAGCTCACAGCACATCTGTAAAGCTGACCAAAGCAGTCATTGATCACTGTACAAACAAAGAGGTTTGACATATATATTTCAATTAGCTCACAGCACATCTGTAAAGCAGGTACCTTGTAATGTAGATTGATTTCCTGGTTGGAATTAACATTTCGAAAGCAACCATTCAATCATACAAACAATGCAGCTTTCCAAAGGCCTTTGTAGGGCAAGTTTATTAAACAACCTCATACAGTAACAAGTACGTTACAGTATGTAACAACCATGTTTCACAGTTGTTTTACTTTTCTTAAGTTGCATCCTTGTCACAATAGAACTCATATAGCTGCTTGTTTACATGTGTGTATGTACGCATGTGTATATGTCTATATATATGTACATGTTTTTATATACAAACTTATATATCTGTAACGTTACATAGCAGTCAAATGTTAACGTTTACCTTGTTCAGCTTTGTTGTCCTTGTTTTTAGCCGTATGTATATGTCTCTGTATGTAACGTTACTATCATGATTGCAACAAAAAGCCGGAATCAAAGTCCGTGTATATGTTCCCACTTAACGTTACTTGGCCATTAAAGCTGATACTGACGATAACGTTACTTTCCTCGCCGTTATGGTAACTTGCAAGGAGGGTGGACCTTAACAGCAATCTAAAACAATTGCTAGCTAATATTACCCTCTTTAAATAGCTAACGTTAGCTAGTTATCCAACGGCAGGCGTTGATTAAAAGAATAAACATTGCTATCGTTCGATCGCTAATATAAAAGTACAAAAAGAACCACATAACGTTAGCATGCACTGGCAATTTAATACTGGCTGCTGCAACATAACGTTAACGTTAGCTAAAGATGAGGCACATTTAGCTAACGTTAGCTAATGCTAACTAGATGGACACCAGTCTTCAAGACGAATAAGGTGGATGCAGATGCATTTTTGAAGTCTTTCTTAAATGTCCTACCTACCGTGTCTGTAACAGGGCAGACGGTGACTGTAGAGGTGATACTAATAACTTGGAATGGTTAACAGTGTCACACATACGGAGTAACGTTAAACAATTCATCTGCAAGCGGCATTCCGCTTGATTATTAATATCACTTCCGGTGTAGGGGTGACCGCGCAAGTTAAACCTTATTTTACTGTCTATGAGTTAAACGTTAGCAAAGCTAGCTAGACTCGGTGACCAATACCAAGTTGTTAAAATGCGACTTTTAAGTACTTTGTGGTAATGCTATAGTCGTCATGTCTCTATATTTTGGTTAAGTTATCTACAAGGGTCCTCTCTTCACTTGTTACTAGTTTTATTATCTTGTGGACTAACGTTTACGTTAGCTTAATTAGCTAGATAGCTAGCTAGTGTTGTCAGTGGTAACCTAGCAGCCGAAGCGTCACATCATGGAAACCTCAGGATGGCTGTTTACTGTAATTTTAACTCTCCTGTAACGTAAACGTTAGCCCATATTCTCCGTCTGGCATATTTAACTCATCTTACTGAGCGATGTAAAACGACAGAACTTTTAACTTCAAAATCACAGCGTCTAGCTAACTTCAACGTTAATTCATGACCACAGGTGGAGTTGCTTGATCTCCGAATTTCTTGTAACATTAGCTTAGTTTGTGGAGTAACGTTAACGTAACGTTACCTAAACGTAACCACAAATGTAACGTTAGCTAACTACACACATTTCAGCGTAAGCTAGCGTTTGTGCGAACAGTAAGGCTAATTCTGGGGAGCACGGAAATGTTTAGCCATAGCTTCCTAAATACAATGAGCAAGCTAACACTAACATTGTGTAGCTAGCTAGTTATCACTTAACCTAGGTGTCTGCTCAATTCTTGGTTAAATATTTACAAATACGCTATGGCCAAGATGCCTGCTGCTCTTAAGTGGGATAAAGTGACGAGAATTGACCCAGCGAGCCTCCTTGAATGTGAAAAAGACCAAGTGGACGAGGTCTTCGACATGTTCGTTTCGGTAATTGTCAACACTTCACACCAGTAATATTTACATTTCACATTTCTGCTCAGTTGCCCATCCACCAACGCTTCTCTGGTTTCAAATTACAAGCTGAGTACAGTGGTGCTGTGTATGTGTAGCTATTGCTACTTGCAATGCAAGACTACTGTGCTCCTGCTCACCTGAGATTATTGTTCAGGGTATTACAGCTCTTGCTCAGTGGCTTTGTCAGCAACATGTACTTATATTGTTTTGCTATGACTGCCCTCTCCTTCTGTGGTCACTGTTGACCTGGATATTTCACATAGTAGTCTCACATACCTGCATAAAGTAAAGTACCTGTTTTTGGTCCATCTCTGTCGCTATATGGTTTCAGGTTCGTGTGCTCCATCAGAATATTGTTATTATGAGTTCAAATGACTATGCATTTACTGTTTCTCACTTGCTTTCCATGCAGACAGAAAAATGGGAAGTGAAGGATAAATCTCCGGAGAACATTATTCAAGTCTTCAGAGTGTTTCAGACTCTATTGAAGGTGCTCAGTATTATTGTTGCAATGATTCTGTTCTCTCCCACACATTTCTATCAACAAGCCCACTAGCATGTATAATGTATTGTCAATAAGCAAAAATATTTAGTTTACAATTACTAACTTTAGTTTACATTATTGGCATTGATGCAATTTTGTGGGCATATGCTGCTTGAAATATTGCAATTAAAATAATATATTTTAGACGTAATTGTCTTCTCTCCCTCTTCCTGTTAGATTAAGGATCGAGAAGTTACTATTGCTTACAACTTTCTCGAGGACATTGGTGTGAAGCATGCTAAAACCGGTTAGTGCAAGGTTTGGTAGTCAAAATGTTTCATATCTTTTAAGTTTTGCTAACAAAGACAACCGTTTGCATTGTTGATCATGTCTTCTGCACTGTAGAAAAGGAACTCCAAGCCAGGGTGTTGAGGCTGGAACAAGAGCACAAGGTAATACTTTTCAGCATCTGTCTGTGTATTTGTCACACTGCATGTCTGCATACTTTCATAATGTATGCCACATATTGTATGTTACTTATTGAGCTACTCAGGGATTCTTTTAATCACTGGGTTGAATGTCAGTACTGTTGAAGATTTTCTGATGCAGAGGATGAATCTATGAATTGTGAATGATCAATTATCAGGAGGCAGAAGTGGTGCAATGTAAATATTATTACATGTGAAAAAAAAAAACATAAATGGAAATCCCTCTTTGTGTGGTCCTTTTTTTTTTTTTTTACTTCCGGCCAAATCTTTTAGCCAATCACAGAGTGTAACCCTAGCTACAAAGGGATTTGTTGTGGTTGCCACTGAATGACAGCACCTAAGAAGATTACAGCTAATTCCGTGCTTGCTGATAATCATTACTTATAGTTTCAATTTGAATGTTTTTTTTCCTTCATTGTTTAAGGTTTGTATGTAATCTGAATTTGCACTTCCTAAGGTTGTAATGCAAAGAAAAAGGTAATCCTCATTTTAGGACTTGTAAGTGAAAGTGTATATTAGTGTTAAGAACAGATGGAGATGATGCGAGACTAAGAGGTTTCTCGGTGGGGGTTTTTTGGGTGTTTGTTTGTCTCGTTTCCGGTCCATACGGCTCAGCAATCCGGCACAGGGCCAGACACCCGCTTTCTGAGAGATGAGATTCGGCAGCTCGAGACCCAGCTGGAGCAGAGGGAGAAGGAGTTGACCCATTTAAAGAAAGAAATGGGCAAGGAAAAGAGAACCAATGAGGAGGTATGAGCATGTTGCCCATAATTCCCACACATGGCATAGGACTATGGATTCAATATTCAGTCCTTGGCTGACCTACACATATTAGCTCAATAGTTAGACATTGGTTTAACTAAAAAAGCTTGATACAATGTCTAACTAGTTAGACATTGATTATTAAGTACATGCTGTTGAAGATAAATGTTTTTGTCCCTTGATGTTATTCATGGAAAGAGCTAGTGCCAGTGGGTTTACTGCATATCTTATATTTTAACTAACATTTTAAATTTAGTGGTTCATTACAAGTGACATATTTAAATTCTTTGAGTAATAATCTTTAGTTGCACTAATCTTATTCATCAGTGTTTCTAGTCCCATTCCATTGATTAACACAGGTTATTATACTGGAGCAACAATATTGCCAAGTGCAAATGTAACTCAAGTTTGTTGTGCATCTAGTGTAGTTAAATATGCACTGTGTTTCTGCATTTTTTACTCTCTGTTGTGTTCTTCTAGTTGGTTGTGCGAGCAGAGGAGGCTGAGAATGAGGTCAAGAAGCTGAAAAGAGAGGTATGTGACATCTGGCACTACATGATACGGATCATGAAGATTTGTTCACTAATCACTTCATCCTCAGTCAGTCCACCATCTATTCTTACTTAATTTAAAACGTGTGTAGTCTCATGTGCTCTGCCATCATTTGCTCACATGAGCACTTTCTCAAAATCCATCATCTCTTTTCATCTCTTTCTTATCCAATGGCAAAGATAAAAAAGCTTAAGAAGAAGGTAAGAAATATAGGTAGTGAAGTAAAATTAGGTTTTAGTTTTTCAAAATAGGTATCAGTTTGATAGTGTTTGTAGTTGTTTAGAGGTACAAGTGAGCAAGTATATGTAGTACAGGTTTTTAAAAAACAATCTCTACAAGTCACTTATTGCACATGTTTTACTGCTGCAGAATTGTTCTTATGTTACAGTGGTGCTCATAAGTTTATGAACCCATGCTAAAGTTGACTAAAAAGAGGAATAAAAAAAAAAATCATCTTTTGGAAATTTATCTTAACGCCTTAATTAAAAAAATGACGAAAAATCCAACCTTTAAGGACACCAATTTTCTTTTGTGAATGAATAATGTATCGTAAATAAATAAATGTTCTTCCTTAAATTACAGGGGGCATAAGTAAGTACACCCCTATGTTAAATTCCCAGACAGGCAGATTTATTTTTAAAGGCCAATTATTTCATAGATCCAGGATACTATGCATCCTGATAAAGTTCCCTTGGCCTTTGGAATTAAAATAGCCCCACATCATCACATACCCTTCACCATACCTAGAGATTGGCATGGGGTAATTTCCATAAAATCATCTCTCAATGCAAATCAAACCAGCTATTAGACTAACTGAAATAAAACCATGTCAATCTCTAGGTATGGTGAAGGGTATGTGATGATGTGGGGCTATTTTAATTCCAAAGGCCAAGGGAACTTTATCAGGATGCATAGTATCCTGGATCCATGAAATAACCTTTTAAAAATAAAAGTCTGCTGCCTCTATGGGAATTTAACATAGGGGTGTACTTACTTATGCCCCCTGTATTTTAAGGAAGTTCATTTATTTATTTACGATACATTATTCATTCACAAAGAAAATTGGTGTCCTTAAAGGTTAGATTTTTCCTATTTTTTATTAATTAAGGCATTAAGATCAATTTCGAAAAGATGATTTTTTTATTCCTCTTTTTAGTCGACTTTAGCATGGGTTCATAAACTTAGGAGCACCACTGTATTTTGCCACAGCTTTTTACAGAAGGATAAGAGAGTGTAAGGTGTCCAGTAGGGACCAGAGCGTGTGAGCAGAGCAGGAGGATTTTGGATGGAGCGTAGAGTTTAAAAAAAAATAAGTTGGAGCGTTGTCTTATCTCTCGCTCCATACAGCACTATTTTCGCTCCGGTACCACTCACGCCATCGAATATGCCCAAGCCCGGCCCAAGTTACTGTTTAAAGTAAAACTGTGTGACTGCAGTGCGGGCAGTAGGGCCACATGCAGATGATTGGGCCCCCCCTTCCTCCATGCCACCAAAAATATTCAATTAACTATAATTTGCGTTAATATCATAATGCTATTCATAATATAATTTACAGTAAGACAAACATTTCAGAAGATGGAACCAGATAAGCTTTGCATGAAAAATTATTGAAAGAAGTATTAAATTATCAAAATATTTGCATTGCCTATTCATTTTGACAAACTAGTTGTTTAATAACAAATGTAGTGTTTCTAAAATAGTGTAGGACCACACAGATTAGATCCAGTTCTTTTTCTGAGACTAAGTCTGTCCTTTCCTCACCCTGACAGAATGAGCAGCTCGAGCAGGATGTGGAATTCTATCGCGGAGAGCTGGACCAGAAAGAGCCATTTCCATCCAGAGACGAGAACGCAGAGGCCCAGAGGAAGCTCACCTTGGCCAACCGACAGCTCTACCAGTGCTTGGAAGACCTTCAGGTACTTGGAAGTCTATTTGTCTACTATATGGTGAATACGGTAAAAGACCTTACATGCATTCACAAATCAAGTTCATTGTATTATTTGGTGTCCATTAGCGAGCAGAGGATGAAAACGTACACCTGAAGACACAGAACGACCAGATGCAGAAAAGTCTGGAGGAGTCTGTGAGGGAGATGGAGAAGATGACAGATGAGTATAACAAGATGAAGATTGTTGTACAGCAGACTGACTCCAGTATGGACCAGCTCAGGAAAGAAAGGGACCATGCAAAGCTGCAAGTAAATAACCTCCTCAGTTTTCCTGTATTCTGTTCCCACCCTTAATCTGTGTGTGGTTTGTAAAATATGTTTTCGTGCTGAGATGAGTTACCTGACACCATTTACCATTTCACTGCAAGGGTATCACACACATGACGTGGATTATTATCACAAAAGACTGCACTGTTGAAGCTTTTATGGTTTGTGTGTTTTAATGTGCAGATCAGTGAGTTGACAGATAAGATTCGTAGCATGACGGAAGACGATGACCCGATTATGGCAGCAGTCAATGCCAAAGTGGAGGAGTGGAAGGTGAGTGTTAATCAATTTTTTTTTTTTTTTTTTTTTACGCAAGATGCAATTAAAAGATATGTGTAATAAAGGAGGAGAGAATAATTTTAAACCTTTCGACCGCTATGAACTGGAGTCTTAATTTAGTTCCTGCCGCACAAAAAGTCCCTGTTCGTGGGGAGTACTTTCTGAAGGCCCAGAAACTATAGCCGCTTTCCGACTGGAGGGATTTTTGCAGTTCCTAGAACATAAAATTCCTAGAACCCTTTTTTTCTCGTGTTCCGACTGGACCAATTTGGGGATTTTTAAGTCCCTATGGCCGCAGTTCCTGTAACTCTTTCAGCTCCTACTTCAGGGCAGGGGCTTTTCTCTTTTCCCTTTTCAGCAAAGGAACCTAGGTCAACGAGGGTCGGGTTTCCAGTAAAGACAGACCAACAACGGGACAATTTTAAAAATTTTTCGCCATCTTAGTCATCACTAAATTCACTTCTGACAACATTTTAGGCGAGAAATGAACTGTTTAGATTTTGAATATAGGCAGTATTTCGAAAATTGATGCCGAATTGACAATTTGCTTCAAAGTTTTCGGAGTTGAGAAGCTCCATGAAGTGAGGCGACAGCCAGCAAGCGCCTGCCCCGGCCGCTAGCTCGTCACTGCTCAGAGACCCCGCTGTAAGCTGGAGGTCTCTCAGACCGGTCTCGTAAATAAGAGGCTTTTATTTCGCCGTTCACGGTTCGTTTGTTTAAATATCACAACACATGTCCAGCATAAGATTAACGGGAACCTGTGGTTAACTGTCTTTTCGGAGTTAAACTCCACAAGCTTGACAAAACTCCCAGGCTGGCCATCACACACACACACACACGCACGCACGCACGCACGCACGCACGCACACACACACACACACACACACACACACGGTCACAGCGCAGCAGGCAGAGGCAGGGGAGAGAGAGATACCCGTTTTTCTTCGGGAGACTTAATTTAAATTATGACAAATATGCTATATACATTAGATTTAGTATTTAGTTAGACCGTTGCCGTGCTTACATCACTCCCTTACCCCTCCTACCAGTCCCTATGGCCACTTGGCCAGTGCGAATGCAAATGGAAAAAAAACGGTTTTGGGGGAGAGTAGTTAGTAAGATCTGCTTAGAAGTGGACTTTTCCTATAACTAAGTTCCTGTAACTACTTGATCGGAAAACGGCTTATCTTGAGTGAATTTTGCTGTACTAAGTGTCACTGATTAATCAAAGACATCCCTCAAGGCTCTCAGAATTTCTGTACAAGTTCATTCACAATGTAAGCAAGCACTGGTTGCTAGAAATTTATTTAAATTTTTTTTTTTTTACATTAAAAACCGAACTATGTACTTGATTTACCAACTATTCTTAAAAAGGTCAAATTCAGGGAGTGTGCGAACAAGAGAAAGAGAAAGGACATTTTCAGTCTACTTTTCCACCTCTCCACATCTCCTCTGCAATTTACATTCAAACATCAAAGTCACACAGTAAACCACTAAGACGAGGACAGTGTCTCGATGTTGTTTCAAACAAAGCTGCCGGTTTTTGAATACGTTATTGGACTAATTTGCCTAAACTTCACAGTTCTTAAAAGGTGATAGGAGCACAAAAATAAATTGCGTACAAGGGACTTGCTTTCTTGATTTAGTTCCTGGTGCTCACCTTCCTTCACTGAAAATCATGTAAATGTGCACATCATTATGCTTCTAAACCATCCACACTGCATTTGGCTGTCTGTTGAACTATTCTACAGGACCATACCAAGCCTTCCGTTGTGCTGACATGATCTTTTCCTCACACATAGAGAGTGCTATCTGGGAAGGACGATGAAATTTTGGTGTACCAGCAGATGATCCGCGATCTGAGGGAAAAGCTGCGTTCAGCCCAGTTGGACTTGGACAAAAGCAACATCATTGCCTTGCAGCAGGTCTGTCAGGCTAGGAATTCATCCTCTTTCATGTAGTCCGATTTTGGAGCACCTTACACCACAATAACAATGTGTAATGGAAAGAAATGTACTATAACTTTTAACAGGAAATTGATATTTATTCCAGCCATGTGTTATCGAAAGGGAGTGTACTGACAGAAATAAAAGCATTATTTGACTTAACAACATAACAACATTGACAACATAACTACAGTAAGTGGTTATGTTTTAATATATTACAGTTACAGGTGCAGGACATAAGGATTTAAGCAGTATATGTGTGGTGTCTTGGCAAATATGTCAAAAAAGCTTTAAATATAAGCAGAGTGCTCCAGATTTAATTGTTACAGACCCTGCATTGAAAACATTTTATTGATCTATTTTTCTCAACGAAGTCAAACAAAACCACCTCGTCACTGTTTATTTGTTAAACCCACAGATAGACATAAAGAGTGACCAAAGCATTGATTTGTGGAATAAAATGTAACTGATGAAATATGGAAATACAAGGTTTCTGCCCGAAAGCGCTAATATGCAAGATGAAAATAATAATTACAATGTGGAGGGTCATTGTTGTGTGCATGCCTTTATTTATGTTCTTTCTAACAGAAGACTTGGTGTAGATGGTCATTTTATGTTCTTCCATCTATCTGTCATTTTTCCTGCTTTCTGCTTTCTCTCTTGGCCTTGACATGCTTTATCAACCTGTCCTCCCTTCCATCTCTATCGCTGCTCTGGGCCAGGTCATATATGAGCTCTGCAGCGTAAGTTTCAACTGCTCTGTGCCTCTCAACCTCAGCCTCCCCTTTTTTAACTTCATAAATCGACTTAATGACGAAAGTACTGATAATTTAGTGTGCTAAAGCTGTGCTTACACATACATTCTCATACATTTAAATTGTTTGTTAATGTTCTATAGGCTGTCCAAGAAAGAGATAATCAAATCAAGATACTGAGTGAGCAGGTGGAGCAATACACAGGGGAAATGGAGAAGCACACCCTGCTTATCGAGGAGCTAAAGACATCCACAAAGAAAGACAGAGGTGGGTGGATCACTGCTTAAGACAATTGTGATGAACTTAAGGTCAACTTAAGCCCCAGACACCAGCTAAATGCTGTTGAGTTGAGGTGAATGTTAATTTGCTCTCACAGCTGATAAAAATCATATTAACTAACAAAAATTAACACGACTCATACGATTCGTAAGGGCCTTTCAAAATGTCACACTCCAAAAAGAGAAAAAATATAGACAAACTGTTGAATAGCCTTGGGAAGCAAATGCCAAACATTCTGGGGCTTTCCGCTTCTCAAATTTAATATTTTCCTCCTTTTCTCTGTTTGATATCACTGTAACGTGGATGTATTTGGGGATTGGACAGTTAGTCAGACTAAACAAGTAATTTGAAAAATGTCACCTCGGGCTGTTGGAAAGCGTGATGGACATTTTCCACTTTTCCTTACTTTATTTATTTTACATTTTAAGACTAAACAATGAATGAATTGAACAAATATTGAACTATGGAAATAATCACTGATTCCAAAACTACAGAAAATACAGGCACCATTGGACAGGTTAAGTAAGGTAGTGTGTGTCTGCCCTTAGAAATCTGTATTTTAAAGGAATTCACAGGAACAGAAAGATAAGAAAAAACCCTCATTGTGGTCCCTTTTTCTTTAATTGGCTACTTAAAGGTGAGCCAGAGTTTTGTTAAGCCTACTACACACAAGCCGATAATCGGCCGTTGGACAGTCTGGCGAGGTCAGTGACTCGAGTCTGTTCGGTGTGTTCCGTGCCGTTGTCCGTCCGAGGGGCCGTCGGCCTTCATTTTAGCCGATTTGACATGTATAATCGGCGGGGCGGGCACTGCCGGCAGTCGGACTCAAATGACCCATCTGATTGGTAGAGTGCTAACCCGGAAACGGGGAGCGGAATGAGCGTGACTAGAGTCTCTCAAAATCTGACGAAAATCTTTTAAACTGACCTTTGTTGATCTAAAATGAAGACAAATTCAACAACTGCATGGCCTATTTCTCGCTTAAAATGTTTTCAGAAACACGTTTCTATTTTAGTACAATATGAGATCGTATTCTGAACAAGCCGCCATGACAGTCTGTCTTTGAATTTCCGGAGAAACCAGACCCACGTCACGCGTTCCTCCAAACAGCTGCCGGTTTTCATTTTTGGGCGACAATACAGATTAGCACTGCCTGCTGTTATGGAGACGTATTACGTCTCGTCGCTTTGGTGTGTTCCGAGGCACTTTTTTGACTAACTCAGGTAGACTGATCAGTCTAACTGCCTTTTCTGCCGATGGTCGGCCATCAGGTCTGTGTGTCTGGGCCTTTAAAGGTACAAGTTTACCATTAGATCTAAGTTAGTAGTAGTAGTAGTATCACCCCAACATGCCAATTTAGTCATTACTTACCTTGTATGTCAGTTCAATCTCAGCCTTCTACTAAATTAAGTATGAACTATACTGTAGCTATTATGTTATTGGGCTGTCTTTTAACAAATTCTGTGGCTGTTAAATACAGGTGAACTTGAGTTAAGTACCAGTATGTAAGTCTGTTAAGCTACCTATGCTTGTTATGAGGTGAACTAGAGGGACTGGCAAATACATTCTGATATTCTGCACTCACCAGATGGTCACTTTTGTCTGCAGTTTAAGAAATGATTTTGACTTTCTTGTCCAAGGCCTACCATCCGCCATGCAGCAGAGAAAGATGGAAGAACTGAAGTCCAAGCTGGAAGCTGCAGAGACGAGAGCAGTGGAAGCAGTGCGGGCGCTGAAGCTTGTGGAAGCTCATGCTGAAGAAAAAGACAAAGCACTCATTGAGGCTTCAAACCGCTTGAGCCAGTATGAGTCTGTAAGTCTACAAACAGTCTGTCTTTCCTCTTTGTTTTTGTTTTTTTGTTTTTAAACTTTTGGCTTAGTTCAAATCATTTTAAAATCCAAATCGAATGAATTTGAGGCTTATGTTTTTTGTTTTTTTCTTGACCACCGTCACTTTTAATAGACTAAATGTGACTATGGTGTGATCAACATGCTTTTTTGGATCTACAAGCTAAGTGTTTGTCTTCCACCATGTCTAATCACATCCTCATTTCCCCAAAAAGCATATGAGTTGAGAAAGAAAGCAGGAAAAGGACATGGTTTTTGATAGACGACTATTCACTGCTCTGTATCTGTATTACAGGGCACTTATGGCCTGGAAGCAGCCATTGCAGAGATTAAAGAGTGTAAAAATCAGATTAGAGTGAGAGATCTTGAGGCAGAGGCCATGACCAAAGAGATCAACCAGCTTGAGCTGAGAATCAATGACTTCATGGACGAAAACGAGGATTTCCGAGAAAAACTAGGTCAGTTCTTAAAAAAAAAAAAAAAAAAAAAAAATGTATTCCCATCTCTCAGTCTATTTAGAAACTGACTGACCTGGAGAAATGCAATTCATTGTAATTTGGTTTATTTTGGTATTTTCTTTACTCACAAGGTCTGGAACCAAAGCAGGAAGTGGATCTGACGGAGTTCAGGCGAGCCAAAGATCTAAGACAACGCCAGTACAAAGCAGAGAACCAAGTCCTCACAAAAGAGGTAAAGTGGAATTAAAAATGTTATAACTATACACTGCTTTTATAACAACTATGTTTTCTGAGCACCTCACACCTCACTGCTTCATTTCTTTCTAGATTGAACAGCTTGAAGAAGAGAGACTGGAGCTAAAGAAACAAATCAGATGCATTGTGAAGGAAAAAGGTGATGCAAAAATCATGGCATTAAACAACACCAATTATTGTATTAACATTTTTGCAATGTTTTTAAAGGGTTACTTTAGGGTGTTTCCATCTGTCTGTCTATTATATCTCTCGTGATAAAAGTTGTCCGTCTTTGTCTAAACTTGGAGGGATGAAGTTAGTTTGCGTTGTGTACAATCATTTAAATATCTGCACTGATTGGCCTGGTAATGTAATGCAGTTATGATTCATTTAAAAAATGTCACAGAAATACTTTTTTTTTCTCCAGAAACAGTGTTCCTATAAAAGCTGTTGATAGTGAGTGAGGTTTTCCTTGGATAGTATGGGGGGGGAGGCAGACATTTATTTCAACAAGGGCTAGAGGGCAGATATCTAAAAAACCTGGGCAAAATTCTAGCTGCTCCACAGCAATGGTTGGGCCGAACATTTTGAGCAGGAAAAGAAAAAGGCAGTGGATGGAGAAGAGGAGAAAAATGGCAAAGGAACGAAGATTACGTCAGCAGAAGTGCCAAACAGAGACATTCCTGCTCATCTGTTGAGTATGCCCAAGGAACAGGCCTTATGTTTAAATGAAGGTTGGTGATTGGTGCGTAGGGGATTTGAACTGCTAAGCTCTCGCACTGAAAACCAATATCAACCTTGTAGAGCTACAGCTCCTCTAAGAAACCTATGTCTCCAAAAGCATAATGCCAGAGTACACATTGGCATGTTAACCTAGGACACAAAATAATGAGCTGATCATTTTAGACAGGTGTGTTGATGCTCAGAAACCTCTAAAATATGCAGGGAGTGTGTACCAAAGCACAATGGCTGATTAAGTATAAGATGATCACCTTGTAACTCTCGGGGCTTGAACTCACAACTGGAACTGGACTGATTGTTAATCTGAATCAGGTGTGTTAATGCAGACACATTTAAAATATGCAGGGCAGTTGTCCACAGCACAGTACCTGATTAGATATATGCATGATCATTTTGCAACAGCAGGGGCTCAAACTCAGAACCTTTGATGCCGTAGGCAGGTGCTGAGCTCAGGGAGCTATAATCTGGGTAATGACAAACGTGACCTCTCAACATCTAAGGGACGGGATTGCATGCAAATTGTAATTTATTTTCACAAAAATCGAAAAATGACAAACTGATGTTTAAAGATGCTCTATTTTGCATTGACTGCAATGTGTAGATGAGGACAAAATTCAAACATGTTTTAAAAATTCAGTTTTTGAGATAACTCTTTTGCAATTTTGCACACTAAATCTACAGTGATCTTTGGATGTTGTGAGTTTTTTCCATGAACATCAAAGATTGTTTACACTACTGTATCCAGTAAAATTTTTATTGTCTGTGTGCTAAATTTTTTATGTATCAAAAATCTGAATGGTAAGTCTGTGGAGGACAGTCTGGAGATGACGTTCCCCAAATTTGGTCTCAATTGAAACAAAAGTGTGGGCGTTGATAGGTTTAAGAAGTTTTTCAGTTTTTGCAGAAAGTAGAGTGAAGGACTGCTACTGAGTAAAAGCAGGGCATAGTTTCTGCTCTATTGGGGCTACAGGTTGACATATGTTGCAACATTGTGGCATGAACAGTTGATTTGTTATGAATTTTTAAAGTTTAGGATTTTAGATGGCTGCTGTAGTGCCACCATCAGGACAATTAGCACACAAATTTCACTGATTAAGTTTGGCACAGGACTGAACTTAAATTTTGGTGAGTTTCCATGCATGGGAACATGGATTTCTTTTTTTTTTTTTATATATAATTATTTTTATTATTTCCATCAAGAAGCAATACATATATCAACATACTGTGTAATTTCACACTCCAAACAGGATACATTTCCTACCGGTATCAGTATTCTTCTACTCCACATTTTTAACACACAAACCCAAACACCCCCATTTTTACACAAATCCACCCACATCCACCCACACGCCCCCACACACACCCACACATCCACTTGGTTTCCAGCTCTCAGTCACCATATCTAGTTCTTATTTCTTAGACATTAAATTTACAACGCTTCACATATGTCCTGCCACACCTTGTTGAATTGTTGCCTTTTGTTCCGGTCTTCGAACATTGATTTTTCTATACTTAAATAGTATTTCATTAGTCCTTTCCATTGTTGTAACGATGGGGCCTCTGTATCTTTCCAATACTGTAAAATTAATTTTTTATATACCAAGGAGGAGAAAAGAACTATCCATCCAATGGGATATTTTAGCTTGTCAGTATTTTGGAAGATACTGCTCAAAACTGTGAAATCAATTTTGATTTTACAGGTCTTGGTCATCCATTTTTGGATCTCTAGCCAACCCTTACAGACCTTCTCACATTCCCAGAAAGCATGTATTATTGTCTCCTTATGTGTGCCACATTTTACACAAACAGGGGAGATAGAGGCATCAAATTTATTTATTTTTGATTTAGTGTAGTATATCCTTGTCATGATCTTATATTGTATGAGATGCAGATTCTCATTGGTGGTAATGGTGTTGGTTATATTTAGACAATCTTTCCAAATTATATCAGAGTTATTTATTTGAAGTTCTTTGTTCCAATCCTCATATTTTTTGGAGAGAATAATTATCTGCCTGTGCTTCTATAAGGTGTTTGTACACTTTCCCTATTAATTTCTTGTTTTCACCTGAGTTTAGAAATAGCCTCTGAGTAGCTGAGGGTTCTGTAGTCCTATTATAGTTTAGATCAAAGTTATCTGTGATCCAGCTCTTTAACTGAAGATATCTAAAAAAAATCCATATTAGTTAAATTGAATTCTATTACCAATTGTTCAAATGGCTTTATATTGATATGAGAAATAATATCTCCAATAGTTGTTATTCCTTTGTCATTCCATGATCTCCACTTCAGCTCCTCCTTCTGTAGGGTGATGGATGGGTTATTCCATAAGCATGTATTCTTTGGAACACTCATTTCTATCCCTAGAATATGTTTTAATCTATTTCATGTTCTTAATGTACTATTTCTGACTAAACTAACATTTTTAATTTTCTGCTTTGTAAATAAGGCTAGAAAC
Organism: Sander lucioperca; assembly: GCF_008315115.2. NCBI lineage: Eukaryota > Metazoa > Chordata > Actinopteri > Perciformes > Percidae > Sander > Sander lucioperca. The sequence continues at coordinate 30,477,296 of NC_050179.1, read as the reverse complement.
AGGTTTTTTTCCCCAAGCTGATGGTCCTCTATATTTATCCACATATCTCCCTCTGATCTATTAATAATTTTGTTGATATAAAAAGACTGAGCAGCATAATAGTATAGCTCAAGATTTGGGAAGTTTAGACCTCCTTCTTTTCTCTTATTCTGAAGTAGTTTTCTACTCAATCTATGAGCCTTATTTTACCAGATGAAAGAACTGAATAGTTTATTAATTGTTTTAAAAAAAATTCTTAGGGGGGGATCACTGGTATTGTCTGGAAGATGAACAGGAATTTAGGAAGCCATATCATTTTAAGCAAATGAATTCTACCAGGTCTGTCCATTTATCTAGACTAGACTTAAGCTCCTTAACTAATGGTGAAAAATTATCTTTATATAGTTTTGCTTTATCTAAACTAATATAGCACCCTAAATATTTAATCATTTCCTTTTGCCATTTAAAGTTATATTCTAATAAGTTGTGATCTTTAGGCAGAAGTCCTGTTGTTGATAGAAGTTCAGTCTTTTCTATACTCATTTTGTAGCCAGATATTTTTGAGTACTGCTCAATAATTTTCATTAAATATGGAATAGATTTTTCCCTGTTAGTCAAATACAACATCATATCATCCGCATACAAACTAAGTTTATAACATTCTCTTCCAACATTAATACCATCTATCATGTCTGATTGGCGAATTTTCTGAGCCATCGGCTCTACAGCCAATACAAAGAATGATGGGGACAATGGACATCCCTGCCTTGTGCCCCTAGATATCTGAATTGCTTCTGATAGAATACCATTTGGATAGACATATGCTACAGGGGAACATGGATTTCTTAGGAAGAATAATAATAATACTGGCAATAACATTGGGATCCATGCAGCTTCGCTGCTCGGCCCCTTACTATCTGCAAAACTATCTATAGTAGTCCTTTTAGCATTTTGCTACCCTTTTTAAAAGTCTTATATGGACAGAAAAATGTTCAATATTCACATTTTGCTGTTTCTGAAGTAACAATCAGCTGTGTCTATAGGGATCCCACGGTCAAGCTTGCTGCTGGAGGAGGAGGATGTCAGGCTCAGCAGAACTGTACAGCTGCAACTTAAACAAAGCAGCACTTACGCAGATGAAGAGATCCGACGCAAAGTAAGCTTGTGGCTAATAACGTCATTTCTTGTTAACTTTATTCAAGGCCCAGTGTTTAAAAGAAGAGCGGTTTCCTGATTAAGCCACAGATTTAATGGTTTAGATTGAGAATTTCCCTTTTCTAGACAGACGTGGTTACACGATTCATGCACCGAACAGACGAAAGCAAACCCCATTAAAATGCATAATGATGAAAGAATTGGGGAAAAATGAAGATAGAAGAGAAAGAAGTGGAATTAATAGATGAATATTTTATTAACTCATCACTTTTTGATTTAACCAGTGCTAAAAGTACAGGTGTATGATGCATTTTTTAAGTGAATCGGATGATGTCATGTAAGTCAAGAAAGCAGAGTATTAAGGGGTTATTTAAAAAAACAGTAAAAACAGTAAATCTAGTAGAAAGGAAAATGTATGTAAAGCAACAAACTAAATCAATGAATGATTAGTTATTATTCAAGTATCAGAGAGCTGTTTCTGGTTTGGGTGCAGTACAGTTAACGCAATACATGTTGCATCTGTAGCTGAAAGGTTTTCATTGTTAACTTTTTGATTACAAACTTTGCAGAATGAGTACCTAGAAAAAGAACTGAGCAATAAGGAGAGGGAGCTGGAACTTCATAAGACCCAGTTTCACATCAAACGTAAGTATCCATCTGATTTGCATTTAAAGTTCACATGGACATTTTTACAGTTTAGTCAGTTCCATTCTGACAACACTTAAAGTAAGATGTACAGCAGGGATTATTATTGTGGTTTTCATAACATGAGACTTAAGGGAATGAGGGAAAATACAGTACATCAGAGGTCACATCTTCACTGATCTCGATCCCTCCTGTACTCATAGTGGATGAACTGTCAAAAGTGAAAAGAGACCTGGAGGGTACACTGAAAGATGTCCTCCGAGCCATGAGGATTAATCAAGAGGGCACTCTATCTGACCCTGCCATCAACATTCCCCATCTTGAAAGGTTGGCTAATGTAAGTGTCTCCCATGCACCAAATCTGACATTAATCACTGAGTCATGTTTAAAGATAGACTAAAGTGACATTTATAGCCACAGTGGGATTTTTTCCATGACTTGTAACAGGTTTTGATCAGCTTAATCTTCAAGATTGTTTTTCCTTTAGTTGTTCAAGGTTTGGTCCACATGACTTCATTTAACTAGGGAAAGTGCCTTGTTGACATTAAGGATCTCTTGTACAATAATGTCCTGGCGAGACAATAGTGGTACATAGAACATATAACAAGCAGGTTACAAAATAACATGGAGTAATAGATTACATTTTATTCTCACACTGCTTCACGAAAAAAAAAAACTCCATCCATCTTCAGGTTTTGGCTGTTCAGACCTGTATTTATCGTCAAATATCTTAGAGTTTTTGCAAATCTCTCATAAGCTATACCTGGTACTTTATCTGTGTCAGTTTTTGTGTCATCTTTTTTTCGTTTTCTGTTCTCTTGGCACTGATAAAACCATCGTCCCTTGTGAAATGTCCTCGGCACATGTAAGGCTTACACATCCTGCAATATCAGGTCTGTAGTTTAATAAAATGCCACTAAGGGAACATAACATTTAACCTAACTGCATTTAATACTGAACGAGATAACTTCATGTTAAATGTCATTTATGTTTTTTTTATATTATGCTTCTGCAATCTGTGATCTCATGGTTGTTTATGTATAGTTTCTCACGCTCTCAATATTCACTGTGTACAGTGCTTTTACAATTGGATTCACTATGCTGAAAACAATGGGCATACTTCCCTTCTCTGCATTTCAATGGTTTCTGTCAGTTGATAAAGCCAAGTGCTGGTCACATAGCAACTTAATAAGCAACAAATGCGGCATGACCGAAAAAACAGTTGAGAGGAGTCAAACTTTTCAGCATAAAATTATCTAATTTGAGTCAAGTCAAATTCGAGACAGCTGAAGAGGATGCTTGTTTGGCTTTGACGTCACACTGCTTGGCTCAGGATCAGACATGTCCATCACAAGAAGAAGTAACAGGAAGGGCCAGGTGCAAGCCACATGCAAACGGAAAAACCATAGTAAGTAGTAGTGTTAATGTGATCTTTACTGTCAGCAGTGTAATTTCTTTTGGGCGGGAGTACATGTATTTTTATGTACAAGACGTTTTAGCAAATGTGAAATGTTAAATGAAACCTGTTCACTGACTGACAGGCAACACTTAAAATTATCTTTTTTTTATTTCACAGATTGGGTCTATTATTCATCATCCAATGTTTTATTGGGTTTGTTTTAATGGCATTCTGACTATGCTCATTTATCACAGGCTGTAGATATCGGCAACATGAGTGGGCAGTCTGAGTCAGTCCTGCACCTAAAGTCCCAAATACATCAGCTGGTGGGGAGAAATGAAGAACTAAGGCAGGAATTGAAATTGGCCCGGGAGGAAGCAACGAGCAGTTGCAGTCAGCATGCCAGAGCCAAAGAAAAGGTACATCCATATTGTTTTATGTCAAGATAAAGAGATGATGCTGTTGAATGATATACAACAGGATAGTTTTTTTTTTTTTCATCATGACGCATGGACTTTTCTATCAAATCCTTTATTTTGGCCATATTCTTTCCTTTGGCAAGACAACAAAGCAGTATAGTACACCTTGTCAGGTTTTTCTGGCTACACATCCAAACATGATTTGTCAAGTCATGTAACGCCGAACAGTTATGAAACGTTGATTATTCAACGTTAACTCCAGTTGTTTACAGCTGTGTGTCGCAACTGTCTTTTCCAAATCAACAGAATAAATACATGTCTTACATGGAAGTAGTTACACAGACAAATGTTCAAATTTATACAATGAAGATTTATAGAGACAGTGGCAATGCCTGGCATGCTCTCCAACTCTGGGAGTAATTAGCATGACTGGAACATTTCTTTGAACAATCATCGTCGTCTCTGTTTTCAACATGTGTTGCTTCTGTTTCATATAACAAGAGAAAAGAGGTAAACAAACTTGTGTCTTCACATTTCAGCTTCCATTCGGTTTCAATTAAACTGGTCTGATAAATAATGTTTAATAGAAACAAATGTTGGTTGGATCCCTGTTCTTAAAAGGGGGCAAGTAAACTTGGGAACTATTTTAATGGACAAATGACAAATATTTAGAAGTTGGTATTATCTAGGGCTGCACCAAATAAGAAAAATATATAATGTGCCATGAATAAACAGATGCAGAACTGAGTATTGTATCATTCATTATTCATGGCACATTGCATATTTGACGATTTAAAAAAACAAAAAAAACGATATATTGTGCAGCCCTAGTATTATCAATACAAAGGTTTGACCGCAAGGCACTGCTTTTTTTTGCTTGTCAGATGAGCCAACTGGAAGGTGAATTGGAGCTGTTAAGGAGGTCAGGCAGCAGGGGAGTTGTCCTCCGACCTCTGACCCTCCCCGAGGGCCTGGTGCCCAGCAGCACTGAGGTTATTAGTTCTCTGAATGAGTACGCTGTTCGACTTCTTCAGGTCAGTTCCACTGCCTTCTTAAGACCTGGATGGAAAAGCTGTAAATCAACAATATGTCCCAATTATAAATTAAACACGTCTAATTCTTGTATTAATTAGGAGCTAAAAAACAAGGAGGAAAAAAGCAAGACACTCGCAGGAACTCTGGAGGAATACAAAGACAAGTTTTCTGTTATTAGCCATCAACAGGGACTCCTCTATAAAGAATACCTAAGGTTGGTTAACAAGAAATATTCTCGCAGGTTGGTAACCTTCAGCGCAAAATTTGAAACATTTTGTATTGTTTGTTTTTTTTTGCTCAGTGAGAAGGCCAACTGGCAAAAGGAGAAAGAGACATTAACAGAGATGAAGAACAAGCTGGATGATCAACAGCAGGTGGATGCTGTTAAAATCCAAGAATTCCACGTAAGTGCCAAATAAATGTTTATATGGTTAATGGTACTTAAATGTTGCAAGATGGACTGCATTTTGTAGCGCTTTTACCTGAAGCACTTTAAAATGTGCCTCTTATTCTCTCTCTCTCTCTCTCACTCACACATACACACCTTTACACAGCTATTCTGGCTCAATAAATGTGAAACACACATGGTGAACATACCACTCACTCCATGTTGTAGTTTAAAATATGAGCACGAGTCTTGGGAGGCACAGATTGCCTCACAGCAAGAAGGCGATGGGTTTTAACCTTTGGTGTCTGCACATGTTGGGATAACGTGTCAGTGTTTTGGGTACAGAAAATGAAAATGGATAAGTCGCCGAATATGAGGAAAAGAATACCAAGGTGAAATTGTTATGGATTATCCTCTTTGCTTCACTGTACTTGACCTACCTTCTACTGAGTTTTCCCCAAAGTGTCATAAAGTGTCTTACTTATCCATTTCATCCATCAGGAGCTGCTTGACACCCTTCAGAAAGACCCGGAGTTAATCAGGAGACAGTTGAGCGAAGCATTGCGCACGTTGACTGTGCTAAAGGTTAATGAGAAGAAACTGACGCGGCGCTATATCACCCTGCTGGAGCAAGAACAGCACCTCCGCAAGGAGAACAGCAAGCTGAAGGATGAGAGCAGCCACATGCAGGCCTCTGTCACCCAGAGGATTGGCTACCTGCAGAGATACAAGGTAGAGAAACAAAAAATTCAATTCCGCCCATATATAATATATATATATTTTTTTCAGAGTAGAAAAGTAAAAGGCCTCCAACAGTTTTACAAAAACTTCAGCAGAAATCTTTTAAATGACTTTGACTCCAACCAAAAGCGAATACATAAAGTAATCCCCTGAAAATCCCTATAGCTTTTGTAGCAAACATGGAATAACACCCATATTGCCAAATACTGTAATTCCCTTTTGAAAATCACAAGTAAAAGTTGCATTTGGAGTCAGCCAGTATTTTCACCATTCTAGGGCCCTTTAACAGCACTGTCTTTTGTTTTGTCTTAGGAAATGGCTGCATATAAGATAGCAGCACTGCAGAAGGCCTTGGATGATAGTGTGCCCTCATCAGACCTGGAGAGGGCTAACAAACAGTACACAGAGCTAACAGTCAAATACAGAGACATGCTACAGAGGGACAGCCACCTGATGCAGAGAACCACCAACCTCGAACATTTGGAGGTATTAAAACAAATGCCCTACTGACCTAGTATCTTCTTTATATGTTTACCCACACCTTTATTATTTTTGACTGCTAACCGTTGACTGACCATGCCATATTTGTTATATCTTTTCCTGTCTCTCAGAGCGAGAATGAGTCTTTGCGGGAGCAAATCTCAGCCATGAATAAAGAACTGGAGATCACAAAGGAGAAACTTAATACTTTAGAGCAAGCATGGGACAACATCAAAGCAGTTGGTAAACTAAGGATAAGTTTGATTATATTCAGTTCAGTTATTTCATCATTCAGAAAAAAAATGTTTCTAAAACACCATAAACTGACAGCCAGTAGATGCCATGTAAAGAAAATGTCATTCTTTTAAAGCTGAAAGTTCTTGCCATCATTTTTATCAACATAACATGTCCATGTTATTGTTGGCTTTCTTCCTGATAGAACTTTAATTTACTGTTTTTTCCTGGATACATGCAGTGTTGTAATACAGTGGATGATTATCACAGACACTTTAGTTGTGTTATCTTCATTTTGCAAAAAGGATCTGCTAAACATAGGTATAGTTAGAACCTCGTCTAAACCAGTTACATCAGAAAACAGTTACATTTAAATTATATATATATATATATATATTTAATTTGATCCCAGTTTTATAACTTGCTGCAAAACGATTAACCTTAATTTAACTTGTAAGTTTGTGGATTCCCCCCATATATCAAATTCTCATCCCAATTTGTGTTTTTTTCCCTTAATATCAGGAGGTGCAAATAGCATGGATAAGGCGGACAAAGCTTTGGCCAACAAAGAGATGGTATCTGCCGCCAGGCACATCACCACTCTAGAGATGAAGGAGCTGAACGAGAGGCAGAGAGCTGAGCATGCGCACAAAATGTATGAACACCTGAGGAACACCCTCAAGCAGGTGGAAGAACGTAATTTAGAACTGGAGTCCAAGTTTGCAGAGGTATGAGCCCAAGGAAAACAGCAGCCGGGTTGTTTTCTGTCATACACTTGAGACTTGCTGTTGCTGAGGGTGTCTACGTGATAGATTTTAAATAAATTGTGCTAGGTGTAAAAGGCCATTTGGTTCACCCGTCAGATATAGAGCCTGTTTAGAAAAAATATATATATTTGTCAACATTTTGGTTTATGACCCTAAAAGCCGCAACACAACTCAGTCTGTGCAAGATTCTCACTAGTTTAGGTCATTTTCCTTTTTTTAAATAGACTTATTTAAAAAAAAAAAAAATCATATCAAGCAATGGTACCTCTGTTTTTCTTCAGTTGACCAAGATGAATGTAGAGGCCCAGAGGGTGGAGCGGGAGCTGAGAGATGAGCTGGCAGACAGCATCAGCAAAGCTGTGAGCGATGCTGACAGAGCCAGGATTGCAGAGTTGGAGAAGGCCGAGGCTGAGCTGCGCATCGAGGTTTCTAAGTACGTTTGACAATGTGCAGGCCTGAGATTGGTCATTTACTTTCTTGCTTTAGTCTAAATTACTCGTTATCATTTGTCTATCCACACAAGGTAATTGGCAGTTGAAATATATATTTCTTTAATACACACGGCACATACACATGCAATTCAGGGGGGTTGCGCAGGGTCAACCCATGATACGGCGCCCCTGAAGCAGTTTGGGGGTTTGGTGCCTTGCTCAAGGGAACCTCAGCAGTTGTGTCATTCCTAAAAAATACTCTGTTAAGCATGAGCATTCCTTTGCTTTTATTTAATCAATTTGTTGCACTGTTACTTATAATGTTGGTAATAAAGGCATGTAGGCTTATTATACAATTAATATATAAAGTTAATGAATGTAATGTGTTTATTTATTTATTTTGTACAGGCTTCAAGAGGTGTCTGATGTGGCCATGATGCAGGCGTCTGCTATACAGGCCAGACAACAGTCCAAAGAGAAGGAAGTAGAAGCTTTGAGGAGACAAATACTGGACTACCAGGTAATTGGGTGTTGTTTTAAAATTTTCTTAAACTTTTTTGAACTTAGGTAGAGTAAATCATTAACTTTTCCTGTTCAGTACATTAGATTTTACTGTTGCTCTTCAAGTCAGAACCTTTTATAAGGCTGACTGCCTGACAAACAGTAAACCTCTGATTTACAAATACAATAAATGGGATTTCAACTCAGTATCTTAGCTACTTGATGCAGTGTAAGAACTCACCATATCTGATAATTAACTGCACTTTCTATCACAGTTATCAATTCACAGGTGACGATTAGTTATTGTTGTATTACTGTGTATTTTACACAGATGAATGAAAATCTTCAAGCGTTTCCTTTTTTATCATGGTAAAAATATGGAAAGAAAGTAAAAGTAAAACCATAGTTAAAACATTTGTATAATTGCTCTGCCTCTCAATATTGGAATGGTAAAGTATGTTGAAATGTATGAATGAAAACACAAACAACCCTGGTTGTGTAGCAAACAGTTTGCGTACATTATTGAGTCGGGCGAAATGGATTTAAGCGTGTCTTCACAGTGTCATCTCTTTCCCTCAGTCGCAGTCCGATGAGAAGGCCCTCATTGCGAAGCTCCACCAGCACATTGTGGCTCTGCAGCTCAGTGAGTCGGCTTCTTTGGCCAAGCTGGAGGCTGCCACCTCTCACATCCAACAGCTGGAGGCCTACAAGCTGCGTGCTGAACAGCGACTGGATGCCGGTGAGCGCACCCTGTTCCTCGCCCGCCAGGAGGGCAGAAATCGCTCCAAGCACCTACGGCAGACCATCCAGTCGCTACGTAGGCAATTTGCCGGAGCACTGCCTCTTCCCCAGCAGGAAAAGTTCTCTGTGGCCATGGTGAGCGTCCAGGAGGACAGAGCAAAAGCCCAGGAGGAGAAGAGGAAGGCCACGGAGGAGAGGAGGAGGGCAGAGGGCAGGGCAGAAGAACTAGAACTGAGACTTAGATGCCTGGAAGAGCTCATCTCAACACTGAAGGATGTGAAAGGGGCCCAAAAGGTAATTATGGTTGATTGACAGATAGAAATGTTAAAATCTCTTCTTCGGGCGCCCAGATAGCTCAGTTGGTAGAGCGGGTGCCCATATATAGAGGTTTACTCCTCGACGCAGCGGGCCTGGGTTCGACTCCGACCTGCGGCCCTTTGCTGCATGTCATTCCCCCTCTCTCTCCCCTTTCACGTCTTCATCTGTCCTGTCAAAAATAAAGGCCGAAAATGCCTAAAAAATAATCTTAAAAAAAATCTCTTCTTCTTTTTTTAATAGTAGAATAACACACTGTTAGTCTTGCGAGCCTATTTGTTTGTGGCACATATTGCCCACAGCCAATCTGCAATTGCTGAAGACTACTCCACTGTAACACTTAAAACAGGTAACTGAGTGGCACAAGAAGATGGAAGAGGCTCGTCTACAGGAGCTGAGGAAAGGCAGGGAGCTGGTGGTCCAGAAGGAGGAGATCAGGTACCTGAAGAACCTTATGGAAGAGCAGGAGCGAACTATCCGCTCGCTGGAAGAGGATATTGTGCAGCAAAACATGGTGAGAGAAAAACTCAAAAATTTTCTGACACAAATTTGTTTGTTCAAAATAAATAAACAACCACTTGACAAACGCATCAATGTTATACAAAAGCATTGTTGTGTTGTGACTTAATTACTTCAGTTACAAAGAGTGGAGAAAAGTGTAGGTGTGACAACCTCACAGTTTTAACTGCTTCACTTGTTAAGGAGCTTGTAAGTACAGAAGTGTGTCAGTAGTATTCTAGTGTTCAAGGTAATGCAGAAAACTCTTATTTTTGCCATGTCAAGCTTCAAGAAGAACGGCAGCTTGCATATGATCAGCGAGAGGTGGAACTGGAGCGCCAGCTGGACCAGTACGAGAAGCACCAGGATGAAATTCTAAGCAATGCGGAAAAGGTAAACTGTTGTTTGTAGAGGAAATTGTCCGTATTAACAGCAAGTAAAACATGATTATTCAGAAACAGGCTGGTGTTCCCGATATAGGGTATTACTATATTTGTGGTTGTTTTCAGTATGAGGATGGTACAGGATCCCTACCAGACCCGAGTCTACCTCTTGCTCATCAGTTAGAGTTTGCTTTGGCTAAAATCAGAGAGCATGTCCGCTGCGTGTTGGACACGCAGGCCACCTGCAAAAGTTTGGACGAGGTATAGTATTCATTCCCTGTTCATACACTCAGTATTTCTCATAAATCAAATGCATAGCATATTGTTTGAATTCTAATTCCTTTCCTATGCAGAAGTTGAAAGAGAAAGAAGCAGCTCTGTGGAAGGCAGAACAGAACGTTGTGTCCAGGGATAGAGTTATCAATGAGCTGCGTCTTCGGCTCCCAGCTGCTGCCAACAGAGAACGCCTGCTAGCTGACGTTGCCAATCATGAAGAGGGCCAGTCAGACAATCAGCCTACCCTCAAGCTGGCCCACCAGACCATCAAAGACCTCCAGGGTCGACTTGACAAAAAAGAGGACGTGTTAAAGAAATACCACAAGCAGTTGGCTCAAGCCAGACAGGTACAGTGATAAAAGGATGCACCAAGTCTCTCATATTCATTTCCATGTGCTTTTTAAGAGGCATTAGCTACTTTTGTAAGTAATATTTTATTAGTTTAGTGTATGTTGAAGTTAGTGTTTATGAATGTCTTGAATCTCCAATGGGTGGAAAACCAGAAATCTCAGCACTTAGATTAAATATTTTTTAGAAGTCTCCACAGAAATATTCTGGCAATTATCTGTTAATAAGTAGTAAACATTTTACATATTGCCTCTCTTTAGATACCTGGCTTGGAGTTAGAGTAAAATTAATAAAGTTTTTAGAAGGTAATCTTTCTATATCCAAAGCATTTTTGTTTCAATTAACCAGTACCTTGTTGATCCCAGGATCAGGAGGAGATGATAAAGAGACACCAGGAGGAGCTGAGAATGTTGCATCAGAAGTTGGACTTGCACACTGACACCTCCCTGGACCACTTCAGACAGACAGCAATGGTACGCATTTGTGTACACGCCTTGCTTTGTGAACTGTTTTTGTTCTTCTGCTCAAATAGCTTTGGTTTTTGTGAGCTAAGGCTCACAAGTCTGTGCCAAAGCAGGTCTGCTGGAAGAAGGGATAAAGCACAGAGAGAGGAGAGGCTGTTAGAGAGACGAAGGAGACAGGTGGAGTTGCAAAAAAACATACAAGTGTACAAGAGAGCAAGAGGACTGCACAGGAAGAGGAGAAAGAAGCACAGCTGAGACATGCAGCCAAGAAAAGGAATGCTGATAGATGTAAAGCCCCCAGAAACCCTCCAAGTGAAAGCAAAGTACTGATGGACTACTGATGGACTAACTACTAGCTACTTCACAATGAAAAATAATTCAACTACATCTTAACTACGCTAAAGAACTGTAGCGTGCCAAACTAAAACTACAGTACTTTGAAATAGTAGTTTAACTACATCCAAACTATGTTGTGGAAAATTATCATTTCTTCACAAGTGAAAAAGAGTAAAGTGCTTGAGATAAGCTGCTTTTGAACCACAGGAACTTTCCCCCGGAACTAGGAATCTTATATATCATTGCATTTCGATTGCAGGGATTGGGGTCTAAATTAAGTTCTGGGGACATTTTCCGGGGAGCTTTTGTACCCCCCAAAAAGTCCCTGATCATAGGGAAGTACTTTCTGAAAGTACAGGAACCTTCGGAGTGAGGTATGCAGGCACACGCTGCTGCTTTAACTCGTGTACTGCTTCATTCATAAAATAAGGAAGTACTCAAGGATTTATGTGTATGTGTACTTTATTTGATATAATTAAAAGTAAAGTTAGGCCTTGCTGAGACAGAGACAGAGGAAAAAAAGATAGATTTGCACATCTGCATTTTCCGAGAGTAATTTAGATGTTCTTCTGTGTGTCTTTGAGCGCTATTTGAAATTTGGAGTTCTGCTTTGTTTAATGCTGCGTTAAGTGTTTTGTTAAATGCTCCCTCTTTCCTTTGTCCAGGAATTGATGAAGAAGCCCACTATCAGTGTGCCAACTACCAAGCATTTGGAGCATCTGGCTGAGTTGGAGCAGACAGTGGCTGAACAGGACATCTCGCTCGCCTCCGTCACAGAGAAGCTGAAGCTGGCCACTGCTGAGCTGGAGCGACAGAGGACCGCCATGGAAACACTGGCTAAGAAACACGCTGACGAGATGTCAAAGTGATTATCCCTTTATTAAACCAGAGGGTTTTTTTTCTGAATTAATTCAGCATCCTTTGTTTTTTATCTTAGTTATTTAGGTAAGTGAGTACATGAATTATTGACGCAAATATTATCAGCAGTCAACATAACGGCTTTTAACAATTACATTTTTTATACATAGGCTAAACTACATCTATGTTTATCACATTAGTGTTAACATCCTTGAAACACTGAAATCAACTGATCTCAACTCAGTATTTTTTGGGATGTTTTGGTAAAATGAACCCAAGATTAGCAGAGGAATAATCACACATTTAAGTTGTGGGTGTGAAATGCCTAATGTTGTACAGCATTAATTTAACTGTAATTCAATTTTATTTATAGTATCAAATCATAACAAGAGTTATCTCGAGACACTGTACAGATAGAGTAGGTCTAGACCAAACTCTGTAGTTTACGAAGCCCCAACTATTACAGTGGTTGCCTCAAGAGCAAGCATTAGCAGTAGCTATTGCGACAGTGGCAAGGAAAAACTCCCTTTTTTGTTAGGAAGAAACCTCGGACAGACCCAGACTCTTGGTAGGCGGTGTCTGACGGCAGCAGTTGGGGGAGTGGTGAATGGTGGCAATAATAGTCATAATAAAGATAGTGAAACAGTGATCACAATGGTAGTCGTAGTAGTTCATGTCATAGTAGGGTACAGCAGGGCGTTATGGGGTGTAGTGTGGCACAGCAGCCTGGGTGGACGCGGCAGGACGCAGTCGGACACTGCGGGGAATCGCAGAGTGTAGCAGGGTGTAGTAAGTCCATAGCGTCAGCTGCACCCAGGACCCCGGTGTGGGTGCCACCCAATTCCAAGGCAATGTTCTGGGTGAAGAAGAAGCAAAGGGACTCCGGGGAGAAAGCTCCCCAGAGCTAGGTTAGTAACAGGCATTTCTGGGACTAAGATCCACACAAAAGGAGACAAGTGAAAAGAGAGAAGAGGGAGTGGCTCATTGTGTCCTTGGAAGGAGCTTCCCACAGCAGTCTAGAGTTATAATAGCATAACTAAGAGAGGCAGGCTTAAGAGAAGGGCCCTGGACCGGGCTCGTACTCTCCCCTGCCGGAACGGGCTTGTACTTCCTGCCTCCCTCTACTCTACTCTACTATGCTGCAACTCCTCACTCCCTAACTATAAGCTTTATCAAAGATGATGGTTTTCAGTTTATTCTTAAATGTGGCGACGGTGTCAGCCCCCCGAACCCAAGTTGGGAGCTGGTTCCACAGGAGAGGAGCCTGGTAGCTGAAGGCTCTGGCTCCCATTCTACTTTTAGAGACTCTAGGAACCACAAGTAGCTCTGAGTTCTGGGAGCGCAGTGCTCTAGTGGGACAATAAGGTACTAAGAGCTCTTCTATGTATGATGGTGCTTGACCATTTTGTGCTTTGTAGGTCAGGAGAAGGATTTTAAATTCAATCCTGGATTTTACAGGAAGCCAATGCAGAGAAGCTAATACAGGAGAAATGTGATCTCTTTTGTTAGTTCTTGTCAGAACACGTGCTGCAGCATTCTGGATCAGCTGGAGGGTCTTGAGGGACTTATTTGAGCAGCCTGATAGTAAAGAATTACAGTAGTCCAGCCAGGAAGTAACAAATGCATGGACTAGTTTTTCAGCATCGTTTTGCGAGAGGATGTTCCTGATTTTGGCAATGTTACGAAGATGGAAAAAGGCTGTTCTTGAGGTTTGTTTTAAGTGGGCGTTAAAGGATAGATCCTGGTCAAAAATGATTCCTAGATTTCTGACAGTAGTGCTGGAGGCCAGGGCAATACCATCTAGTTTAGCTATATCTTTAGATAATGAAGTTCGGTGGTGCTTGGGTCCCAGCACAATAACTTCCGTTTTGTTTGAGTTTAACATCAGAAAATTGTGGGTCATCCAGGATTTTATATCTTTAATGCACGCTTGAAGTTTAGCTAACTGACCGCTTTCGTCTGGCTTAATTGACAGATATAATTGGGTGTCGTCTGCGTAACAGTGAAAGTTAATTGAGTGTTTCCTAATAATATTGCCTAGAGGAAGCATATATAAAGAGAATAGAATTGGTCCAAGCACTGAGCCTTGAGGAACGCCATGGCTAACCTTAGCGTATTTGGATGGTTTATCGTTAATATTAACAAATTGGGATCGCTCAGAAAAATAGGACTTAAACCAGCTTAGTGCGATTCCTTTAATGCCAACTAAATGTTCCAGTCTCTGTAAGACGATGGTATGGTCAATAGTGTCGAATGCAGCACTAAGATCTAATAAGATAAGTATGGAGACAAGTCCTTTGTCAGCAGCAGTTAGAAGGTCGTTAGTGATTTTCACCAGTGCCGTCTCTGTGCTATGATGCATTCTAAATCCTGACTGAAAGTCTTCAAATAGACTATTTCTATGCAGAAAGTCACACAATTGATTAGCGACTACCTTCTCAAAGATTTTGGAGAGAAACGGGAGGTTAGATATAGGTCTATAGTTGGCTAAGACCTCAGGGTCGAGGGTGGGTTTTTTCAGAATAGGTTTTATCACAGCTACTTTAAAAGACTGCGGTACATAACCTGTCAATAAGGACATATTGATCGTATCTAGTAATGTGGTATTGACCACGGGTAGTGCTTCTTTAAGTAGCCTCGTTGGAATGGGGTCTAAGAGACAGGTAGTTGGCTTAGCTGAAGAGACCCTTAACATTAATTGTTGGAGGTCTAAAGGATAAAAGCCGTCTAAATAAGTATCAGGTCTTATCGTTCTCTCTAGCCCTCCTGCGCCCAATGGTGAGTCGTTAGAAGCTGTGGGCAGAAGGTGATGAATTTTTTCTCTAATTGTTATAATTTTATCATTAAAAAAGGTCATGAAGTCATCACTGCTCAGAGCTATAGGAATAGATGGCTCAACAGAGCTATGACTCTTTGTCAGCCTGGCTACAGTGCTGAAAAGAAACCTTGGGTTGTTCTTATTTTCTTCTATTAGTATTGAGTAGTAGTCTGATCTGGCATTTCTGAGGGCCCTCCTATAATTTTTTAGACTATCTTGCCAATCCACACGAGATTCTTCCAGTTTGGTGGAACGCCATTTACTTTCAAGTTTTCGTGAGATTTGTTTTAATTTGCGAGTTTGGGAGTTATACCAAGGTGCTAGTTTCCTTTCCTTCATCTTCTTTTTGATAGGAGCAACCAAGTCTAACTGTAAGCACTTGGCTAACTGGCAACTCATCCAAGATTACACCTAATGTGTGAAAGCCCTATAGTAATATGCAGCTCATGAGGTACAGGGACAATGGGTGGATGTCACAGTTGAGCGCCAGGACGCAGTTCAACGCCAGAATTGGTGAAACTAATCTTGAAACTGTGGTGATTGTATAGATCTTTTGTGCTGCCATATTGAAGATGTGTGTGAAGCATCCACGTTTCGCCAAAAAAATACTCTTAATACCCTTTATTAAACTTCTTCTCAAATTCTTCTCTACATACAGTATATTATGTAAGTCTGGACAGACATGGATGCAAACTGCAACTTGACCAGTTGGCCGAGGCTTGCGACTGCAAGGTGGTAATTCTAGTTCTGTATGAGTGAGGAAGTTGACATGTATTTGTTTTTCTATGTTTGCTGCAGGCTAACGTTTAGGTTTAGGTATGTTCCCTTTAAGTGTTTGTGATTTTGATTTACTCTAATCACGATTAACACCCCCTGCATACCATATTAGCTACTGAACACAAGAAACACATGGTCAGTAGAAAACAGTGCCCCCAACTGTATAGAGTCAGTAGTAATGATCTGGAGCAAGTCAAAAATACTTTCCCACTCACATGTCAGATATGAACTAAAAGTCACAGTACAAATATTTAAAATGATGTAATAACACAAGTTAAGAGACCTCTATTTTATAAAAACAATCTAACAGAGAGGATTTGTTGCAGGCTGGAGGGGTATCATGCTGCCCAGGTGAAAGCTCTGACTGGCGAGACTGAGGATCAGACGGGCCAGATGGCCCAGATGGAGAAGGAGATAAACTACCTCCGAACTGAGCTGGCAGCCCAGAAGGAGGCCAACGTCCGCTCCCCCAGCAACACCATGAAAAACCTGGTGGAACGACTGAAAGCACAGCTCACCCAGAAAGAGAAACAGCTTAAGGTTGTTCTTTTATTATAAAAGTTTTCTTGTACTTTTTTTGGGGGGGGTCTGTGGTTAGCCCTGTTGCCTTGCTGAAATACCCTGATTCTGTGTGATGAAGTGGTAACCTGACCCTGATGTTTTCCTACTGTTCACTCAATTTATGCTGCGACTGAAACGTCTGAATAAATTCAGCTTTTCAGCCTTTTAGCTGCATAACAAGTAAGGGCAGTTTATCAGGATATTAGTTTCACGATGAATTAAAACGTTTTTAATGACTCATACATTATTCTATTATTTGTCAAAACTACAGCCACATTCTGTAATTTTTCACCACATACAGAAAAAAAAAATAGTTTATCAAGATGAGTGAGAGAGAGGAAGTTGCCTACGTAGAAATGGATAATGGTGCATTAACTGTAAAATGAAATCTGACCACTACACTCCACACACACACCATATTTATCGTTCCTGACATCTCTTTGATCTCTGTTTTCTCAGGCTCTCAGTAAAGCTCTGTTGGAGCTGCGGGCAGAAATGACGTCTGCTGCAGAGCAGCAAGTCATAGCCAGCGCTGCACAAAAAGAGGAGAGTCTCAATGTACAGATGCTGGTTGACAGACACACCAAAGACCTAAAGGTAGGACCCCTATATCATAATAACACCCTTTTTCATGCATGTTGTATTTCATTACTGACATTTATAAATAGCTGTTGAGGTAATTGACTGACACAAAGAAAGCTTCAGGAGTAAATGAATTCAGATTACATTTCCATAAAATAGTAACATTCCATAAAGCAACAGCAATATAATGTACTCCCCACTTTTATACTCATCAGCAACCAAGTAGACACCACTGGTCTATTTTAATTTGCAGTCACAGCCTCTATATGTCTCCAGTGTCTCTGAATAGTAGCTAACCGTAAAGTGAAGTTGGTGAACACATGGCATGTGCCAGCCTCCTTAAACAGACAGCATGTTTGACTCCAACTAACCCCTATTCCTTTCATTAATCACCAATACAGCTAATTGGAAGCTCATTCAGATAAACAAAGTCAGCAGATTTGAAAAGTTATGATTTACTTTCTGATTAATTTGTGTAGCATAATTTGGCAGACATTAATACACTCAAAGGTCACAGCAAATTAAGTGAAATTATACTAACAGATTGCTGTATTTGGAGATACTGGTATTCCTAGAATGCTATTAGCCAGTTACATTCCATGGACATAACTAACTATTATAATAAGCAAGTGAGATAAGTCTAGGTATATTCTGTAATGTTTGTAATTGCCAGCAAATTCCCTGAAAAGACCAAAACCAACAATGGTGTTAGTCAATGGTGTTAGCTGGTCTCTAAATACGTTGCTACTTACCTGTGGCACTCCGCAGCATGCCCATTTGTTTCTATTGTAGTCATTTAGCATAAATTCACAGATTTCAAAGTTTTGTTTAAAGAAAAAGGTTATTTTCTAAAACAACTGGACACTACATTCTAGCAAATGTTACTGAAACAGGGTTTAACTAGTGTATTTGTAGGGGACTATTTCCAGCTGCAGACTAATACACATCTGGCACACTAGTGCGTATTTAAGGCAGCAGGATTGGTGCATGTGAGATTGACTCAAAATAAACTACATTGGCTGCATTTGTAGTATAAAATAATTGGTTTTTCATTGATTGACATTGATTTTTGGGCAACAGTAGAGCTACAGTGAGGAAAATAAGTATTTGAACACCCTGCTATTTTGCAAGTTCTCCCACTTAGAAATCATGGAGGGGTCTGAAATTGTCGTAGGTGCATGTCCACTGTGAGAGACATAATCTTAAAAAAAAAAATCCAGAAATCACAATATATGATTTTTTAACTATTTATTTGTATGATACAGCTGCAAATAAGTATTTGAACACCTGTCTATCAGCTAGAATTCTGACCCTCAAAGACCTGTTAGTCTGCCTTTAAAATGTCCACCTCCACTCCATTTATTATCCTAAATTCGATGCACCTGTTTGAGGACGTTAGCTGCATAAAGACACCTGTCCACCCCATACAATCAGTAAGAATCCAACTACTAACATGGCCAAGACCAAAGAGCTGTCTAAAGACACTAGAGACAAAATTGTACACCTCCACAAGGCTGGAAAGGGCTACGGGGAAATTGCCAAGCAGCTTGGTGAAAAAAGGTCCACTGTTGGAGCAATCATTAGAAAATGGAAGAAGCTAAACATGACTGTCAATCTCCCTCGGACTGGGGCTCCATGCAAGATCTCACCTCGTGGGGTCTCAATGATCCTAAGAAAGGTGAGAAATCAGCCCAGAACTACACGGGAGGAGCTGGTCAATGACCTGAAAAGAGCTGGGACCACCGTTTCCAAGGTTACTGTTGGTAATACACTAAGACGTCATGGTTTGAAATCATGCATGGCACGGAAGGTTCCCCTGCTTAAACCAGCACATGTCAAGGCCCGTCTTAAGTTCGCCAGTGACCATTTGGATGATCCAGAGGAGTCATGGGAGAAAGTCATGTGGTCAGATGAGACCAAAATAGAACTTTTTGGTCATAATTCCACTAACCGTGTTTGGAGGAAGAAGAATGATGAGTACCATCCCAAGAACACCATCCCTACTGTGAAGCATGGGGGTGGTAGCATCATGCTTTGGGGGTGTTTTTCTGCACATGGGACAGGGCGACTGCACTGTATTAAGGAGAGGATGACCGGGGCCATGTATTGCGAGATTTTGGGGAACAACCTCCTTCCCTCAGTTAGAGCATTGAAGATGGGTCGAGGCTGGGTCTTCCAACATGACAATGACCCGAAGCACACAGCCAGGATAACCAAGGAGTGGCTCTGTAAGAAGCATATCAAGGTTCTGGCGTGGCCTAGCCAGTCTCCAGACCTAAACCCAATAGAGAATCTTTGGAGGGAGCTCAAACTCCGTGTTTCTCAGCGACAGCCCAGAAACCTGACTGATCTAGAGAAGATCTGTGTGGAGGAGTGGGCCAAAATCCCTCCTGCAGTGTGTGCAAACCTGGTGAAAAACTACAGGAAACGTTTGACCTCTGTAATTGCAAACAAAGGCTACTGTACCAAATATTAACATTGATTTTCTCAGGTGTTCAAATACTTATTTGCAGCTGTATCATACAAATCAATAGTTAAAAAATCATACATTGTGATTTCTGGATTTTTTTTTTTTAGATTATGTTTAGATTACGATGACAATTTCAGACCCCTCCATGATTTCTAAGTGGGAGAACTTGCAAAATAGCAGGGTGTTCAAATACTTATTTTCCTCACTGTATATGGCACATATGCAGACAATATCTGTTAGTAGCATCAATCCATTCATGGTTTTGGGCTTTTTATGGGATTTGTTGTCAATAAGAAAACTATAGAATATCACAAGAAAATCCCTCTTCTGACAAAGGTGCGGGTGCAAGAACTCAATGAAGAACTTCAAGCTGCAAAGGAGTTTGCCAAAGCAGCCAGAGGCCGGGAGAACACCCTGAAAGAGGAAGTGGACAGCCTAAACCAGGACCTCCAGAGGAGTCTGAAAACCCAGAGACGCCTGCAGGCTGAAAAGGAGGAGAGAGAGCAGGAAATCCAGGATCACAAGCAGCAAATCAAGAGGCTCAGCAGCGCCCTTCAGGTTAGTTTCTCTAAAGAGTGTGTAATAACACACCAAGCTACTGATTTGTAAGGAAGCGTGCAGCTCGGTTTGACCTTGATCTGGAGCTTATTGTTGTTGTTATTACATACGCTTTGAAGTGATACACTCAAAGACAGCCATATGACACAATTTTATCATAACACCGTGTGGACAAATGGCAAGACGTATAATAAAACTGTAAAATGTAAACTGAGGAATGCATCAATAATGGAGACTCACATTTTTCTATGATTTAAAATAAACACCTCCAGTGGATATTAGGGGTGGGAATCTCTTGGCACCTCACGATTTGATTCCGATTCAGAGGCCAACGATTCGATTCTAAACCGATTATCGATGCATCTCGATGCAACAATTTTTTAATGTACATTTCCATGTGTGATTTTTAAAAATATACATATAAATCTGAGTTTGCTACTCAGAGTTTGCTAATCACTTCCTAGACAAAGCAGCTAGACAAAGCTTAGATTTTGACATATACAATATTTGTCACACACAAGTTTTAATGAAATGTTTTGTCTACTGAGGTTTTTGTTTTGTAGTCGTTCCATGCTGAAGCCTTAAACATGCTCGTGAAAGTCACCTTCTCTCCTAGTAATCTTCCATGTCAGAGGCTCAGTCATGTTTAAAGGTGGATAATTGGCTTCTTAGAACATGAAACATGAGGTGGTCAGATGTAATGTGATAAAGTAGATGAACAGCCTATATGTGTTTTGCCTAATTATTTTATGTATGTCTTATTAGATCATGTGTGTGTGTGTATATATATATATATATACAAAAAAATGTTTTTCCTTTTGGCCATTTTTGTGTGTTTTTTTCTGCCTAAACTCTAAATTGTTGTCCATAATCCCATCCTCTTTCAGTCACTCTGTTTTCTGATTTGTACTTGTCTGGAGACAGTAACTTTTAAATAAAAATCAACACATAAAACAAAAAAATCTTAAATAAAATAAATAATCGATTATTAACTTATCAGAATCGATAATCGAATCGTTCTAGAGAGAATCGCGATGCATCTAAGAATCGATCATTTTTCCCACCCCTAGTGGATATCTGAATTAAATTATTCAGCTATTCTTCATATTCTGTGTCTGTCTCTCATACATGAAGCCATGGGTTGTGACCTTAATCTTTGCAGCGGTAATGCCTTGGTTTACTCATGGACTTAAACAGTAATATGGAATACCAGGTGGTTAGGACCACTGTCAGTCTCCACTGTACACTAATTAAGAAACACAAGGTGCTATGGAACTCTTTGTCTCTGTTGCTGACAAGAATCAACCAGAACCAGATGGAAAGGGGCCAACCATCGAGAATCTGCACAAGAAGATCAGGAAGCTTGAGTGTGACTTGGAGAAAAAAGCTGAAATGAAGGATGATCATGGAAAGGTTAGAGCATCAATTCTGTTATTAGAACTGTCATTCGTTTGTACGTTCATTTGATGTACGACACGTTTGTTTTACAGAACAAAGGCGAAATTGTGCGTTGGGAGGAGGGTAAGAAGTGGCAGGCTAAGGTGGAAAAGGTGAAGAATTCACTAAAGGAGAAGGAAAGAGAGAATGAATCACTGTCGAAACAGCTCGGCACTCTGAAAGACCTCTATGCCAGGTCAGTGTGTGCATCGTACTGAATCGTTTACGCGGTATTCTTTGATCTTGCTCTTTGTATAGATGACAGAATGACTTCAACTTAAAGGATCAGTGTGTAGGATTTAGGGGGATCTATTGGCAGATATGGAATATGATATTCACAATTATGTTTTCATTAGTGTATACTCACATGAAACTAAGATTCATTGTGTTTTTGTTGGCTTAGAATGAGCCTTTTATATCTACATAGAGTAGGTCCACTTCCATGTTGCACCACCATGTTTCAACTGCTCCTTTAGCTGCAATAGGCAATTTGGAACATTTGGTTCCAAATGACAGCACGAGGGACTGAAGTTTGCAAACTTGAAATAATGATAAAAATCATAATCAGGCCTATTCATTTTCTTAATTGTTTTGTCTATACATTTTTAATTCAAAAAGGTCATTTTAAAGTATTATATTATACGACTTCCAACTCCTTGTTTGTAACCGACCCACAATCAATGACCAACCAAATAAGATATTATTTTACTATTATATAAAAACAAAGAAAAATTGCAATTCACACATTTGAGAAGCTTGAAAAAGAAAATGTGTGTCTTTTCTGCTTGAAAAATGACTGAAACAATCAATTGTTTATCAAATCATAATAATAAGCTATGTTAAAAAGGGAAGGTGAAGGGTTTGGCTATACACGTTTTCTGTCAATTTTCTAGTATCCCACCCAAACTTACTACTAAAAAAGTGCCTGTTTGCTCACTCAGTGCTATAACTTATACACGTTGTACTAATGTTGACAGTGCACCATTTTGGAAGTTAGTAAACATAAAATCAGTGTACTTTACTGTTTTGTTCTATCAGGAAATAATAAATCTGTTGACACAATTCAATCTGACTTTGGAAAGTTACTACCACTTTCAAATCTGTTAAATGTCAAAAACTAGAGTGCAACTATTTTTATTAGCCCAATATTTCTATGGTTTTATTGTGCATGCAGACTGGAGCAAGAGAAGAGTGCGCTGCAGAAAAAGCTGAAGGGTCGAGGTGTGACTGCTGATCAGGTGGTGGGAGTGCGATCCGCTGAATTGGAGAAGGAGATGGAAGAGCTGAAGAAGAAGAACTCAGACCTGGAGACACAAATCCTCACCATAAAGTATAACTAAGTCAAAACAAGACACTAAAATTAGGGCATTTTGAAGAGTTACTTACAAGTTTTTTACAAGTTCACTATTGTTTAGTATCCTTGTAAATTGGGTACTTAGAACATATTTTCCAAGTCATATTTAACCTTTATTTGCACTTGTAAAAACACATTGATGAACAGGAAGTCCCATTTACAATGTGCTGAACATAATAATAATAACAGTAACATTTCATACAATAAGATGCACTAATGTTTTTGCTGACGCCAACACGCATGCCAATACGGGTAAACTATTTGTGAACTCGCAGACAGCATCAGGCTTTACCTCGTGATGGCGCCATGGAGAATCTGACGCTGAGGAACCGCTACCTGGAAGAGAGACTCCACTCCGTAGAGAGCCAGATATCCAAAGAGCCTTCATCAAGACCCTCTGTAAGTGCTCATCAACATGCAGAACATGATGATTGTAATGAATGTGCAGGATCTTCTTAGTCTGGCTATCACCAGACCAAGCTCAATCTTTTAAGAATGAACATTAGTCTGGGGAGTCTGCTCTGTATTTTCTACTTCACAAGAGGCGTGATCAACGGGCATAGTTCAAATGACTCTGTACGCACTTGGATCCTTCAACCAATCAGACCAACGATCCAGGTGACGTAGCAGCGACAGCGGCATCAACCGGTTGCTGTGCTTCGGTGGCCGCTATATTGAATATAAACAAGAAGCTGCTTGGTCGCTTCTCTATCGTCATCGTGTTAAACCCGCCAATACCGCGCCAGGTGGATAAGCCAGTTTGTGATTGGTCCCCGCAAAATTGTAACGGAAGCAGGATAGATAAATGTACAGGTTTCCAGCCTGAGCTGCAGGGCGAAATCAAATCGCCGGCAGATCGGGCTGGGTTTACCCAGTCTAGGATCTTCTCAGAAATATCCTGATAATTCACATGAAAACATAAATACATGCTAATACATATAATGCTAGAATGGTTAAGAAAATTTACCTCTTTTTTTTTAATTTGTTAAATGAGATTTAAAATGAACGTTTTAGGTATTCATTGAAGACGTCACCTTTTAAATCTTACAACTTGTGATGGCCATTTTTCTTTTCTTTTTTTTACCATTTTATAGAATAAAAGAAAATTAATCTATGTCAATTGATAATGAACATAATTATTTCAGCCCTATATACACATAGAGATTACAATACCTCCCATTTGTTGCAGGTTGTCCAGTAGGCAGTCCACAATACATATTCCTACATACTGAACAAGAACTCATGTCACCTCTCTGTATAATGTGTTAAAAAAACTAGTTTTTCTTTAATCTCTCTATTCATCATTCTTTACTCTCTTTCTTTATGTATCTCCTTCTTCATTGGATTTAATCTGATTTATTGCGAAGGCAAAAAGCCCCTCCCCCTGGGCTTTGAGAAGGATTTGTTCTGTCACTTGTGATGTTGCGGATGAGGCATGCGAAGGCAATGCAGCACCTCATCTTTCTGAGTCCTACAGCTGCTCTGTTAGCCGTGAAGCTGTTGAAGACCCTGCTGATCAACAGAGAGAGCCAAAGCAAAGCCAGGTAGCTACAGAAACCCAAACCAGCGTTGTGGGAGCAGAGGATGTTTGCACGGAACAAGAGCGCTTGAGTCCTGATGTCGCAGAAAACACAGCAACAGACAACACGGCTGTGACCGGAGAAGAAGATGACGCCAGTCGAGTTAAAGAAGATGACACAGAAGCAGATACTTTAGATCATCCACAAGACATCCAAGGTGGTTCTGAAGTTGAAGTGGTTGAAGAAACACGGGCCATAAAAGGAAGTGAGCCGGAGCCCGACGATCTGTCGGAAAGACTAGGATCAGTGCTGTCAACCTCTGAGCCAGCCGTGGCAGCAACGGGCGCTGAAGCCTTGAGTAACGAGGGTGTTGGTGAACGAGATGATCGAGATGATGATGATGATGATGTGGGGATCAGGGATGAACAGACAGAGGAGGCTGAGGAACAGGCTGATCTGAAAGACAAAGAGGTTGTGACTGCAAAGGAAATAACGGAGGTACATAATCCAGAACCGTCCTGCTCAGCAGAACCAGATGTGGACTCCAGCTCCGTACTGAGCAACCACTCACTTTTTATCAGGAAAAAAAGGGATGATCATGTACGAAAACGAGAAAGCCGATCTCTTAGAGATCTGAAGGTACTTCAGGCTTTTGTAGTCACCCAGCTGAAGTGTTAGTGTTGTGATAGCTTTGTGGTAGATGTGGCAGAGCAAAACTTTATTAAAAGTAAGGTAAGCGGGCGTGGCTTGTTAGTGCGTTGGTGATTTCTCTGCATCGTCTGTTACGGACTAAAGGTTTCCGTGGTTGTGTGTAGGTAGAGACAGTTCTGTGACCCTAAGAAATAATAGAGCTGTTCTTCTACTCCCTTAGAGCATTTGATCTTTTCCTCCACAGCAGCGTTTATACCCATTATGACTTTTCATTAATTTCGCCTGGATGATTTTGTGTCTTTTACTTCCTATAGACTTCAGGTCGAGGCACTGGCACTCCCTCACAGAGAGATCAGGACCTCCAAAAAGAAAACCTCAAGCTGGCCTCTGAGAACCTGGAGCTGCGCTTTCAGGTGGAGCAAACCAACAAAGACTTACCAAGACTTAAGGTACAGTATGCATAATTTTCATTGAGAAGTAGACGCCATTGTTTGATATTGGTGCTGAGTGTAAGGCACGTTATAGGAACAGTTTGATATTTTGGGAAATTGGCTTATTTACTTTCTTTCCAGGAGTTAGATTAAAAAAATGATACCACTCTTGTGTCTAAAAGTGGTATCAATCCTCATCAGTGAGAGCCGTTTTTTTTCTCTTGATTTACAACTTGACCATTTGTCGTAGTTTGAATTCTTTTTTAAGACACAAAGCATTTCCAAATAAAAAGAATACAATTTTGATTTAATTAAAAGTGACTTCATTCATTGTGTCAAAACTGTGTTATTTCAGTAGAACCCCATATATTAATTGTAAAGATATAGTAGTACAATATTGACTTAGGTAAGAGCAAGTGTTTTTGGCAGAGTGTTTTATGTTTTGTTTTTCTCTTGTTTGTTTTTTCACAGAATCAAGTTGCAGATCTTAAGGAGATGTGCAGTGCACTGAAAAATGAAAAGGCAGAGGTGGACAAAAAGCTGACCCATATACGTGGAGTATGTCAAGTATACATATCTATACTGTTTGTCAAGTGAAAACAAATGACAATGACTTTAACAATCATTTAATTGAATAAGAAACAAATAGCAAAGAAATTGGATAGCAGCAACTGTAGATCATAAAAGTGATTTCTAATGTTTTCCTCATCAGTCCGGTCAAAGTGGTAAAACCGTACCTGAACTTGAGAAGACCATTGGGTTGATGAAGAAGGTGGTGGAGAGGGTGCAGAGGGAAAATGAGACGCTAAAGAAATCCAGCGCACCTGCAAATCAAGACAAGGTCGCAGCCTTGGAGCAAGAAGCCGAAAAACTAAAGGTTGTTGACCACCACGTCTTACGTGTCATATACATTCTGTTGGACACATTTTTATCTGTTCTGTTACTACAGCGGATGTTAAATATAGTTTTTGTTTTCCAGGCTGACTTTGACAAACTAAAGAGTCAAAGTGAAGCTGAGCTGAGCTCCAAACTTGAATCTAAAACCAAAGGACTGGAGAAAATAGTAATGGAAAATGAACGTCTACGCAAGGAGATCAAAAGGGTGACTGCATATATGTTTAGTTAATTCGTTCCACAATAAAATGTAAATATTCAAAAGCAGTTTCTGAAGAAAAACATTGTAATGTTTAATATGTTCAATTTCAAAGTTGGTGTCTTAGTGTTTGGTCACTAGATTCAGAAAATAGATTCAGATCCTGTGTCCTGAAAACAACTTCGATGTGACTGTGACAAATAAGTTTAAAAAACACTAATACTTTTTAAACTTATTTGTGCAAGACATAGTACAATTATGTAAAACGTGCAGTGTCTTTCACAGCCTGTTTATGGTGTTAATGGAAGGTAGAATTATTTATTGTCCTGGAGGTAGAGTTTTACTATGCCAATGATTGTTTTTGTTTTTTTTCAGAACAAGGATTTTTCATTTGTGATAAAAACCTTCTGAATACGTGTTTTCATCTCTGTTATCCCACCTGGGTATGCGTGTTTGACATTGATACAGGAGATGGAAGCTGCAGAGAGGCTGAGAGTGACCAAGGCGACTCTGGAGGCGACCAACGAGAAGCTCGAGGCAGAGCTTGAAGAAACCAAGCTAAGACTGCGAGCAGCTCTATCCAAAGCCATCCCAGAGGGAGCTGACAGTAAAACATGGAAGGCGTCTGTGGTAACAAGGTCAGCAAACAGTTGGTTTTTTTTGCATGATATGAGGAAATTATGCTATATGCGATAACGTTGAATATCGCGATAACGATGTGACTTGCGATTAATAAATAGACATTAAAGTGTACTCAGTTCTGCATTTCTGCTGCTATCAGTATTCTGCTAAAATACAACAACTCGCTTGTTGAATTTAAAACAAATGAAGGGAAATAATTTCCAACATTCTTTTATTGAACATATTGAACATTGAATTGGATATAAAGGCACCACTAAAAAAAGATTGATACTTAACGATATGATAGGACTCCACTCAAAAGAAGAAACAAAAAGAAAAATACACACAGAGCTAGACAACAATTACACATGTAGTACAAAGATGAAGATGTATCAAAAGCCATGGCAAAGAAACACGTTTCATGATATCCTCGGATCCAGATCTTAATTGGCAGCAAACTGATTTTGGTTTAGCAACAGGATAGACTGATTCATAGGAGTTCTTAAGCCTGTTGTATGTAAACGAAGGGACTCTAAATCGCCTGTTAGAAGGCAAAAGTTGGTATTCATAGTTTAAAACATGTATGGAGTCAGAAGAGATGCCGTTAGGAAGTCTGAGCATGCTCTTCTTGTGGATTGTTTGAAAGGAGTGTGCAACAGGTTGACCAATGATCTTAGCGCAAACTTTTGATGTTGGTTGTATAATATACTACATTATAAAGTGCAGTTTTTTACGGATATTTTCTTTCAACTAAACAAATCTGTCTTTTGCGATTCGTCGCAGCCTTTCGCAATGTGTATATTGTACCAGTTGATATCACAATGACGATTTAAAAAAAAAAAAAAAAAAAAAAAAAAAAAAAAGATATTGAGCAGCCCTATTTTTTTATTATCCAGTCCATTAGTCTCATGTAGGGGATGTTCAGAACAAATGTAATAGCTTTCGAAGGTTTGATGAACTGTACACGTTTGGGACAGGCATTAAAAGTCCCATGACATGGTGCTCTTTGGATACTTTTATATAGACCTTAGTGGTCCCCTAATACTGTATCTGAAGTCTCTTTTATATAGACCTTAGTGGTCCCCTAATACTGTATCTGAAGTCTCTTTTATATAGACCTTAGTGGTCCCCTAATACTGTATCTGAAGTCTCTTTTATATAGACCTTAGTGGTCCCCTAATACTGTATCTGAAGTCTCTTTTATATAGACCTTAGTGGTCCCTAATACTGTATCTGAAGTCTCTTTCCCGAAATTCAGCCTTGGTGCAGAATTACAGCCACTAGAGCCAGTCCCACACTGAGCTTTCCTTAGTATGTGCCATTTCTGTGTCTGTAGCTATTGAGGAGGAGAGAGGGGGGGGCAAGGTGGAGGGTGGGGGTGTGGCCTTGACCAACTGCCACTTTACTCGTTTGAAAGCCATGATGTCTCTCTCTCATGGGCGGGCCAAATTCTCTGGGCGGGCAAAGCAGAGAAAGGGGAGGTAACCTTGCTCCTTATGACCTCATAAGGAGGAGATTCCAGATCGGCCCATCTGAGCTTTCATTTTCTCAAAGGCAGAGCAGGATACCCAGGGCTCGGTTTACATCTATCACCATTTCTAGCCACTGGGGGACCATAGACAGGCTGGGGGAACTCATATTAACATTAAAAAACCTCATAAAGTGAAATTTTCATGCCATGGGACCTTTAAAGAAGAACCCAGTCTCCGTTACCTCCTGCCTACTCAGGCTTTTGCCAGATAAGCTTGGGGATTCAAAACCTCAGCCCTGTGTCCTCCACTCCAGGCTCCAGGCTACAAGTGCAGTTTACACAGTGTGAGCCAGTTGTTTCTCTTCCATCCGCAGAATGTTTGAGAACAAGATGAAAGAGCTGGAGAAGGAGCTCTCCCAGAAGACCTCCAGTCTGTCTGAACTCAAACACCAGCTGAAGGAGGTGAAAGAGCGCGAGGAGAGAGCTCAGATAAACATCCGACAACTTGAAGATCAGGTACACGCTAACTCACTCTTTCATTTCATGAGGACGTTCAAGTACAGGCTAATCACTGTTGGTTTGCCATCTCAGCTCTTGACAAACTGGATCGCATTTTCAGATTCATGATTTGGCCATAGGCTTTTGTCAAATGTGGAATCAAGTATTAATATAATACTTTTCTTTAGTAGACAGTAGTCTTTATTATTGTAATATTCTTGTTACAGTTTGCCATGAATCTGTTTTTACAAAAAAAGTCAGGGCTCAGTCTGTTGCTCAAACTGATTTGGTCCAGACTGGATTGTGTTTTATAGAAAGTGCCTAGTCTTAGAGTAGATTTTGCAGTTACAGATGTTATTTAAGTGTTACAGCCATTAAATGCTGCACTTTCCTAAAGTTGAGGGACATCGAGAGATGGATTCATTAAAGAATAGTACCAACTAATGGTCAAATTCGATGCAGCAGATATCCTGACTTTTAGTCCCTATAAAACAAGCTCCAAAGCTTCCTGGATCCTCCCCTTCCCATAATGCAACTCAATAGTCTGTAGTTAGACTCTCCCTGCCTGGTTACCCACATTTTTCAAACCCCAAGCCCCCAGTTTATAACACAGGTGTTCTGTTTAAATCCAAGTCCAAGCTGAGGCAACCCTGTTGACATCACAAAGGGTCATTTTCTCAGATTTTGGAAAGCTCCACCAAAGAAGTCACAGAAGACATTATGCAACTGTTTTCACAGGCTGAGTAGTTATAACAAGTAAACTAACTTTTACATGTAGAAAAGGATGGAGTTCTCCTTTAAAAGAAAACACAATATGTTCATGTCTTGCTGTACAGCTTGTGTTTGTGACAAAGAAGTTATCAATGTTTTGAAAAGTGCTATATAATTAATGGGTTTGTCATTTCTTAGGTTGACATGTTAAAAAGCTTCCCCACTGCTGCAAAGACGGGAGGAGGACTCACCAGAGAGTTCCAGGCAATGAGGTTTGTTAAATGTGTGGTTAATGAGTAATGGCAGAGCGTTTACCTGGCTCAGAATGGGCCTTTGGGGGGACACATATGAAGTGGAGGGTCTGGGGGTCCTCCCCCAGGAAAATTTGAGCGCCTAAAAGACTTCCTGCATTCTGATATTCGGTGCCTTGCTCAAGAGCACCTTGGCAGTGCCCAGGGGGTGAACTGGCATCTCTCCAGCTACCTGTCCACTTGAACCTGCGACCCTCCGGTTCCCAACCCAACCCTACGGTCTGAGCTACTGC
This sequence comes from Sander lucioperca, assembly GCF_008315115.2. Taxonomy (NCBI): domain Eukaryota; kingdom Metazoa; phylum Chordata; class Actinopteri; order Perciformes; family Percidae; genus Sander; species Sander lucioperca. The sequence goes on along the minus strand of NC_050179.1, from coordinate 30,446,806 downwards.
CCAAAGTCATAGTATAGTATGTAAAAAAAAAATCATAGTATGTCGAATAAAATCAGAAACATTCAAGTATAGTATGACTAAAGTAAAAAAGTCATATTTTAATATGTCAAAAATTTCAGAAAAAAAGTCATAGTACATATGGTATGTCGCAAAAAAAATCTTGGTATAGTATGACGAATAAAGTTACAAAAACGCATAGTAAAGTATGTCAAAAAAGTTATAGTATAGTATGTCGAAAAAAGTAATAAAGTCAAAATATAGTATTTTCATAAAAGTCATAAAAACTATATACAGTATGTGTCGAAAAAAGTCATAGTATGGTATGTCGAAAAGTCATTCTATAGTATGTCCAAAAAGTTATAAAAACCCATAGTATGTCCAAAAAGTTCATAAAAAGTCACAGTATAGTATATCGAAAAGTTTCATAAAAGTCATAGTATAGTATGTCGAAAAATTTCATTAAAAAAAACGTCTTAGTATAGAATTTCCAAAAAAAGATTTAGTATGGTATGTCGAAAAAAATTCTTGGTATAAGTATGATGAAATAAAGTTATAAAAACGCATAGTATAGTATGTCAGAAAAATTCATAAAAAAGTCACAATATTTTACTTTGATTAAAGTCATAAAGTCTCAGTATAGTATGTCAAAAAATATATTAATTACAAAAGTCATAGTATATAGTATGTCGAAAAAAGTAAAAAAGAAAAAGTCATTGTATAGTATGTCGAAAAAATCAGAAAAAAGTCATAGTACAGTATCTCGAAGAAATTAAAACAAAGCCATAGTATGTCGAAATAATTCAAAAATAAGTCATGGTATAGTATCTCGAAAAAATCTAGAAAAAGTCATAGTATAGTACGACAAAAAAATGTCATAGAATGTCGGAAAAAAAGTCATAGTATAGAATGTCAAAAAAACATTGAAAAAAGTATTTTATGTCGAAAAAAAAGTCAGTATAGTATGTTATAAAAGTAATAATTTACAATCCTGTGAACCTGGAATTTTGTTTTTGGCAAAAAAAAAAAAATGTTGTTTATGTTGTGTTCAGAATGGTCAACACGGAGCTGGAGAAGGAGAACACAGAACTGAAACAACGGCTGAACGAGTACAGTGAGCGATACGGTGCAACATCTTCTAAACCAGGTGAGACTTCCACACTTCATTTATATGCATATTAAGCTGTGTGAGATTTGAGTTCTTTAAGTAATTCTGTTGTAACTTTTCTCAACATCAAGAGTTTTATCATACTTTAGTTTGAAAATATCTATCTTTTGTTATCAAGTAACAAAAAAAAAAGTAAAGTCAAAGTAAAGTAGTCAGTTGAGAGTTGCTGTTAACAAAAAAACATGCCACATATTTCTGAGTGTAACCTGACACTGAAGAGCAATGATTTATGTAGATGAGCTACATGTCATCTGTACATGCTGGCTTCTTTATAATCTGCTGTGTTCACGTAATTGAGTCTCCGTTAAATGACATCACACATTATGACGGCATCCTTTTAAGTTAGCCAGACAAACAGCCTAATGGATGTGATGTTAATTGCTATGAAGAGAAACAGGCGTCCCTCTTGTTGTATTCTTAGACTACGGGAAGCTCAAACAACTTCTGCAGGCAGCCCAAACGGAGAAAACAACACTTCAAACTGAGATCATAAAGCTGAAGAAAGAACTGGAGAACTTTGACCCGACATTTTTTGAAGAGATTGAAGACTTAAAATATAACTACAATTTAGAGGTGAAGAAGAACATTCTGCTGGAGGAACAGCTGAAGAAGGTGTGCCATCAGTTTGGTGTACAACCTGAACTGCCCAACGTGTCCATCGGTTAACTCAGGGTTACTGTGCCTTTTTAAAACTACGCCTGAATGTACTTTTCTGGTTAGCAATCTTTCAAACTTTCCAGGTTGTTTTTAATTTAGATCTCTGACTG